>NC_064923.1:457420113-457723143 GCF_023897955.1 Schistocerca gregaria
TCTGTCAGACAGTACAATTTCTTACCACCTGTAGTACTTTTCGTCTGAGATTGGGGAAATAACAATTTTTACATATTTTATCAGTGCATTTTGCAGTGCCATAATGGCCCCAAGTATTGTTTCCTTATCAGATAAAATCATTCACACATTCCTCTGACAAACACCCGCGCCATTGTTCTATTACGGAAGTGTTCCTGTGGAACAGAACACATTTACGAATAGTGAAAAACCTTTTTCACTTTTCATCACCGTTATGTGTAAGTTTTGCTCTTACCTTACTCCAGTGTGTGTCTTCCTGCTGTAATTGCTCCATGTGTTTACACATGTGGACATAGTACGGTCGGAGTGTTTTGTCCTCCATCAACATGGCTCTTAATTCACCTTCTTGGTCTAAAAGGCCGTTTAATACCTCTAAGCCTTGTGGTAGTCGAGAAAGAGCATCAGCTATTGTGTTTTAATTTCCTCTTATGTATACTATTTCAAAATTGAATTCATGAAGTATGAACTCCATCTGGTTATCCGTCAATGTAGCAGTTTACAAGTTAACAAAAACGATAAGAACAGATGGTCACAGTAAACTTTTGTATGTTTACCCGAAAGGAAATATTCAAACATTTTTAAAAGACCAAATTACAGCCAACCCCTCCAACTCAGTGACTGAATATGAACCTTCAGCTTCGGATAAGTTAATGACTTTAAGGATGAGATTTCCTTCTTCTTCTACCATTTGAAAAAGACATGTCTCCAGGCCGTGTGAAGACACGCGGTGCATAAAGAAAAATCTTTCTTCGTGTCTGGTTAAGATAAAATGTTAGCATTTAATAAGGCTTGTTTGATGTTCTCGAAATCGGTTTGACATTGCATCCCATTACCAAGGACTGTTTTTACGGAGATCATTGAGTAAAGCATCACTGTTCGTAAGTTGGTTGGTTAGGGATGAATTTCCTGAAAAATGACACTAAGCCTAAGTACGCCTTTAACTGTCTCCTGTTTTGAGGAACAGAGTATTTCCTAATGGCATCACGTTCTTTAGGATCTGGCAGTATGCCTTCCGAAGAGATTGTGCGTCCTAAAAATTTTGCCTTTTCTTGTCTGAAATTAGATTTCTTGAGATTTGCTGTTACTCCGTATTCGGGCAAGCAGCTCAATACTTGTTCAATTAATCTTAAATGTTCTGCCAAATTGGTTGTAGTGACCAAAAGGTTGTCCACATATACCATTGTCTTACTCAAAAGTTCGGGCTCTATCACTCTGTCAAGTACAGAGATAAATACACCTGCACTTAGATTAGATCCAAATGGTAATACATGAAATTCGAAGCTCCTGCCCCCACATACGAAGGCGATGTACTTCCGACTTTCTTCATGCACTTCTATTTGCCAATATGAAGACCGGGAGTCGATTATAGTAAGAAATTTAACATTATGGAATTTGATAAGTTATTCCTGTAAATTGTCTGGACGTGTTTGGACTGATACAATAATCTTATTAATGTTACGTGCGTCAAGGACCACCTTGCCGTCTAGCTTACACACGGCTAAAATAAGACTACAATAAGGTGAAAATGATGGATGTATTATGCCCCAGTCAAGCATCCTGTTAATCTCTTTTCTTACTGCTTCCCTCTTTGTCCCTGGTGTAGGGTATGCGGCAGAACAAAAAGCTTCGTGAGGATACACTTCCATTTTGTATACAAAATCCTTAATCATACTTGTTCTTTCTTCAAATACATGTATATAAGCAATTATCAGTTCCCTAAGTTCCGCTTGATGTTCCTGAGAAAAGCACTTTGATTCACTTACCTTTGTGCTTATTGTGTCGACTGTTCGTTATTGTATGTGTTGACAAACACAACTATGGGATTTACCAATCGACCTTCAAAGTTGTAACTTCAGTTTTACATCTATTAGTACTTCCCCTGATTAGGTCTATTACAAATAAGCGGTTATTTACAGTGAATGACATTGGCCTTTTCGTACATCAATTTGTACTTGGTATGCCCTAAATGTATCCATACCGATTAAACCATCAACTATTAATTTCTCTACTATCAAAATGGTGCATCGTACAGAAAAAACTGTCCTAATTGTATGGGAATTAAGGCTTGTATTTTGACTCCTTTCGATTTCTGACCAACGGCAATTTGTACCTTGCAATTTTGCACTGATAGTGTGCGTATACGGCCACGTTTCTTCAATTATTGAAAGAATCCCTGAGACACCAAATTATTCGTAGCACCTGTGTCAAGCACAAAGGGTACATCAAGGTCAAATATTTTAGCTTTAATAGTAGTTTGTACCTTGTCCTCCGTCAAGTTTTTCTGCGTATCCACATTACCTTGATACAGATAATCTCTCCCATCATTACCATGATCGTATCTGATAAAACAAGTGTCGACAAAACTCGTGCCCCACTCTCCTCCGAGATCACAGAATGGGGGCCTATCGTGATCGGTTCAAGTTTCCCGGCGTCGCTGGCCGGGTGGCCGAGCAGTTCTAGGCGCTACAGTCTGGAACCGCGCGAACTCTACGGTCGCAGGTTCGAATCCTGCCTCAGGCATGAGTGTGTGTGGTGTCCTTAGGTTAGTTAGGTTTAAGTAGTTCTACGTTCTAGGGGACTGATGGCATCAGAAGTTAAGTCCCATAGTGCTCAGAGCCATTTGAACCATTTTTCCGGCGTCATGGTGGCATCGATCTCTGAGTTAGGCGAAACTTCCACTGTGTGGACTGTTGGTGTTTGATTACGCCAATTAGTATCCTGCGAGGCTCTAGATTGAAATTCTCTTTACCTCTGCACGTTATTCGGCAATGTACGTTGCTTTGCTGGCCGAATACCGCTGCCTGTGTGTTATTCGGTTGTCTGGTATTCTTTTGCGTTTGCGAAGCGATCGGCTGATTGTTGCCGGTAGCTTGTGTCTGTACATATTTTACAGGCTGGCCATACACTACTCGCCAGTTGTAGTTGTTTTTACTAAATTTCTGTCCATTTCTTTTATATTCGCCTTTGAATTTACGGCTTTCTCCATTCCCTTTGTGATTACCGTTACCCCTACCACAGGTCTTTGTGGGGTGAGTTGCCATCCGTGTTGTATTATTAATTGTTGGTCCTTACCTCTGTGGCGCTATCGGCGTATTAACAGGCTTGGGTTGTACTGGTGTCTCTTCGTATATCAAATCTACTGGGTCCAGTACAGGTAGAAAGTATTAGATGTCGTGTTCCAGAATAGTGATGAATTTTTCCCTAATGTGGCAGGAAGACGGCTCTTTAAAATTTTCAGCACTTCAACTTGAGATACCGAGTTCGTCCAGTATTTGGTTTTATTCAAATATTTTTCAAAATAGCGCCTTAAGCTTCCATGTTTGCTATTGAAAGGAGCTGGGTTGAATACTTCATATCTAAGCCTCTCTTGTACGGCCTCAGACCAATACGTATCCAGAAACGCTCTAGGACTGTTCAACGTTCTACCATGTCCGTATGGGACGTACCATGGCAACGTTCTACCATGTCCGTACCCCATAGCAGAACGTCACCTTGTGTGTATCCAACAACAAATCTAATGTTATGGGCTTCGGTCCAATTACGAGGTAAAACATTTCGAAATGCTCTGATAAGTACCACTGGGCGTCATCATTTTCCTTCAGAGGTAAATATCGGAAACTGTTGATGCCTAAATAAACCCTCACCTGCAAGTAATGTTGACAAACACGACTCGCTGTAGGTTTACAGGAGTGTTTATGCTCTCTCGTCACGTAGCGCATGGCAACTGCACTTGCTCGACAGGTGCAACTGCGGGCAAGTGTTGTTGCATTGTGCAACTTCCGCTATTTTCCTTCGACGTGCTAGCCCCGTATTATGGGTAACCAGTGACGGTGTCTAACTTCTCTAAAAGCATGGGTTTGTGTTCTGTCCTATGTTGTTTTGGAATGTCAGTAGTTTTAGCAACACTGTCTCGTAACCTTTCCTCTGCTTCCTTTAAACGTGAATCTGTTTTAGCTAGAAGTTGACTTACTTTCTATTTTAGAGCTTCTTCTACATTGTTGTTGTGGTCTTCAGTCCTGAGACTGGTTTGATGCAGCTCTCCATGCTACTCTATCCTGTGCAAGCTTCTTCATCTCCCGGTACTTACTGCAACCTACATCCTTCTGAATCTGCTTAGTGTAGTCATCTCTTGGTCTCCCTCTACGATTTTTACCCTCCACGCTGCCCTCCAATGCTAAATTTGTGATTCCTTGATGCCTCAAAACATGTCCTACCAACCGGTCCCTTCTTTTTGCCAAGTTGTGCCACAAACTCCTCTACTCCCCAATTCTATTCAATACCTCCTCATTAGTTATGTGATCTACCCATCTAATCTTCAGCATTCTTCTGTAGCACCACATTTCGAAAGCTTCTATTCTCTTCTTGTCCAAACTAGTTATCGTCCATGTTTCACTTCCATACAAGGCTACACTCCATACAAATACTTTCAGAAACGACTTCCTGACACTTAAATCTATAGTCGATGTTAACAAAATTCTCTTCTTCAGAAACGATTTCCTTGCCATTGCCAGTCTACATTTTATATCCTCTCTACTTCGACTATCGTCAGTTATTTTACTTCCTAAATAGCAAAACTCCTTTACTACTTTAAGTGTCTCATTTCCTAAAATAATTCTCTCAGCATCACCCGAATTAACTTGACTGCATTCCATTATCCTCGTTTTGCTTTTGTTGTTGTTCATCTTATATCCTCCTTTCAAGACACTGTCCACCCCGTTCAACTGCTCTTCCAAGTCCTTTGCTGTCTCTGACAGAATTACAATGTCATCGGCGAACCTCAAAGTTTTAAGTTCTTCTCCATGAATTTTAATACCTACTCCGACTTTTTCTTTTGTTTCCTTTACTGCTTGTTCAATATACAGATTGAATAACATCGGGGAGAGGCTCCAACCCTGTCTCACTCCCTTCCCAACCACTGCTTCCCTTTCATGCTCCTCGACTCTTTATAACTGCCATCTGGTTTCTGTACAAATTGTAAATAGCCTTTCGCTCCCTGTATTTTACCCCTGCCACCTTCAGAATGCTAGAAACGTAGGTTTGCCTTTTCTTAATCTTTCTTCTAAGATAAGTCTAAGGTTAGTATTGCCTCACGTGTTCCAACATTTGTACGGAATCCAAACTGATCTTCCCCGAGGTCCGCTTCTACCAGTTTTTCCATTCGTCTGTAAAGAATTCGCGTTAGTATTTTGCAGCTGTGACTTATTAAACTGATAGTTCGGTAATTTTCACATCTGTCAACACCCGCTTTCTTTGGGATTGGAATTATTATATTCTTCATGAAGTCTGAGGATATTATGCCTGTCTCATACATCTTACGCACCAGATGGTAGCGTTTTGTCATGACTGGCTCACCCAAGGCCGTCAGTAGTTCCAATGGAATGTTGTCTACTCCGAGGGCCTTGTTTCGACTCAGGTCTTTCAGTGCCCGGTCAAACTCTCCACGCAGTATCTTATCTCCCATTTCGTCTTCATCTACATCCTCTTCCATTTCCATAATATTGTCCTCAAGTACATAGCCCATGTATAAACCCTCTATATACTCCTTCCACCCTTTCCGCCTTCCCTTCTTTGCTTAGAACTGGGTTTCCATCGAGCTCTTGATGTTCATACAAGTGGTACTCTTCTCTCCAAAGGTCTCTTTAATTTTCCTGTAGACAGTATCTATCTTACCCCTAGTGAGATAAGCCTCTATATCGTTACATTTGTCCTCTAGCTATCCCTGCTTAGCCATTTTGCACTTCCTGTCGATCTCATTTTTGAGACGTTTGTATTCCTTTTTGCCTGCTTCGTTTACTGCGTTTTTATATTTTCTCCTTTCATCAATTAAATTCAATATTTCTTCTGTTACCCAAGGATTTCTATTAGCCCTCGTCTTTTTACCTACTTGGCCGTCTGCTGCCCTCACTACTTCATCCCTCAAAGGTACCCATTCTTCTTCTACTGTATTTCTTTCCCCTATTCCTGTCAATTGTTCCCTTACGCTCTCCCTGAAACACTGTACAACCTCTGGTTCTTTCAGTCTATCCAGGTCCCATCTCCTTAATTTAGCATCTTTTTGTAGTTTCTTCAGTTTTCATCTACAGTTCATAACCAATAGATTGTGGTCAGAGTCCACATCTGCCCCTGGAAATGTCTTACAATTTAAAACTTGATTCCTAAATCTCTGTCTTACCATTATGTAATCTATCTGATACCTTTTAGTATCTCCAGAATTGTATTTCTGTCGGTAGGTTTTTGCATACGTCTTGCAGCTCGCTGACTGCATTCGTCCTTTTTTTACCGATGCATCCATTTGGAATTACGTGTCCTGATTTTGAGAATATCCTGTACTAAAGTTTTTTAACTCACCTGCAAGTTGTTCCTGTTTATAGTTTACGGATGTTACTTTTTCCATTAACTTATTTATATTGCGGGCATGTCGGTAATTATTTCTTGTTTTAGTTGTTTACCGAGGTCTATCAGCTTCCCGGATAATTCGTCAAATAATTCGGTGCGTATAGTTTTGCCCACTTCACTGAACTGTTGACTAATACTATTCTTGTAATCGTTAAATGCCTGATTGCTCTGTGTAAGTTATTGTCCTATATTTTCTGATGTTTTATGAACTTCTGTGTAAACTGTTGTTCTATATTTTCCTGATGTCTTGTAAACTGTTGTTTATTAGTTGCATGAGTTGTGTTAAATTGTGTGTTCATATCGCCAACTAAGGTAATGTGTCGCTCACCAGATGGTATTATGTATATCATATCTGAGCACACAAAGTTTTCCTTGTAAAGAATATTGTTAATATCCTTTTTGTAAATAAAAGCCACCTTTTCTTGTTAATATTTCATTTCTGTATTTCTCTTGTAGAAAATTGCATTGGTTAACATTTTGTGTGCGCTTCACGGAAATTAGTAAAAAAAGTTTAAAATAATCATTTGGTGGAATGGGTATTTACTTTGTTTGTTGGCTAAATAATAAAATGTAAATAGTTATCATTCTAATGATTTGTTTCCATAATGTTATTTAAGAGTTAACCTGGTAACAATAACCGCCTTATTTTCCAGTTTGCTTTATATGAGCACAAACTTCTTTGTTGAGTAATTAAGAAGGCAATCAGCTGCCACTAACACAAACTGCTTTGTTTCATCACGTAATAAATACTTCCTGATGTCTTGATAGTATGCTTATGTGAAAGAACAAGTAAAATCAAAGATTCAAATCAAAATTGGCTATCTGAAGGGTAAGAATGTTTTCTTTTCTTTCTTTTAAATATAATGATATAAATAATTAAGTGAAAGTTTATTATTTTTTCTGTTCATTTCACGAACAATGCCGACAGCCTAATGAACAGTTCACCAAAACGTCTTTCAAAGATGTTTAAGACTCGAACAAAATCTCACAGATGAGAATTCGTCACGCCAAGCAATCACTGTTATTACCATTTTTCTGAACCTTGATGAAGTGCTTTCATATGGCAGCTGGCGTAACACCGAGAAGTATTCGTAGCGGTAATCTCACTGCACCATAAACGTCCGCAACAAAAAAGCAGTTGAAGCTTTTTTTTCTTTTCAAATAGAAAACAAGGAGAGAAGTATTGTAAGCAATAGCTTCACTTTATTGCTCACGTCAGTATAACAGTGAGGAGTTTCACGTCTTGCAATTTTTTGCTACCATCATTGCCTGTAAGTTTCACAAGGTTAGCTAGTATCTGAATCCAAGATTAAAGACTTGCTTTCATGCGATTTCTATTGCAAGGTCAATAGATAATTGACTATGTCTTATGTAAAATTGGAACTAATTTTTTTCCAACGTTAATCAGTTCCGCAACAACACATTAGAATATCTACCAAGTTTCGCTACCACACGATATTACAGCCCTGGTCATCTGTGAGTAACTGCACTTTAATTAAAACCATCCGGTAGTTAAATTTTGCACTGAGGTACGTTTCCACTAGAGGCCGTAGTTTTCGATTCATTCAAGATAAACGTACAAAATTGACCTTCAAACGCACCCGCACTCCCAAACTCAGCTCCCACCAGTCGCGTTTCTAGTAAATTGTCCATGACTCTCCCTCCTCCCACTGTACAAAACGTTGCGATTGCACGAAGTATTTTCCACATTAGACCTTTTCTGGTCTTCATTGGCTCGCCTTATTACGCCACTGGCTTAGTCAAGCAGTTGCAACTTTTAACAGCTTTGTGAAATTGAATGTCAGAAGGATACATCACAGAAGAGATAGCTCGACGTAATGCATTTACATCCAAACATCTGAAAATATTAATTATCTCGTCGAGTATTGTGTCAGCTCCTGCAATAAAAATGAAATCACTATCGCTTACTAACAGCGAGTATATCCGGCAGTGGATGCGATGAAGGTAAGATTGTTCGACTAGTAGATTGAACAATGTACGTTACCCTTCCTGACACATTGTCTCTAAAACATAAAATGCACAGCGCAATATACTAGGGATCTACAGGGTGTTTCAAAAATGACCGGTATATTTGAAACGGCAATAAAAAATAAACGAGCAGCGATAGAAATACACCGTTTGTTGCAATATGCTTGGGACAACAGTACATTTTCAGGCAGACATACTTTCGAAATTACAGTAGTTACAATTGTCAACAACAGATGGCGCTGCGGTCTGGGAAACTCTATGGTACGATATTTTCCACATATCCACCATGCGTAGCAATAATATGGCGTAGTCTCTGAATGAAATTACCCGAAACCTTTGACAACATGTCTGGCGGAATGGCTTCACATGCAGATGAGATGTTCTGCTTCAGCTGTTCAATTGTTTCTGGATTCTGGCGGTACATCTGGTCTTTCAAGTGTCCCCACAGAAAGAATTCTCAGGGGTTCATGTCTGGCGAATAGGGAGGCCAATCCACGCCGCCTCCTGTATGTTTCGGATAGCCCAAAGCAATCACACGATCATCGAAATATTCATTCAGGAAATTAAAGACGTCGGCCGTGCTATGTGGCCGGGAACCATCTTGCATAAACCACGAGGTGTTCGCAGTGTCGTCTAAGGCAGTTTGTACCGCCACAAATTCACGAAGAATGTCCAGATAGCGTGATGCAGTAATCGTTTCGGATCTGAAAAATGGGCCAATGATTCCTTTGGAAGAAATGGCGGCCCAGACCAGTACTTTTTGAGGATGCAGGGACGATGGGACTGCAACATGGGGCTTTTCAGTTCGCCATATGCGCCAGTTCTGTTTATTGACGAAGCCGTCCAGGTAAAAATAAGCTTCGTCAGTAAACCAAATGCTGCCCACATGCATATCGCCGTCATCAATCCTGTGCACTATATCGTTAGCGAATGTCTCTCGTGCAGAAATGGTAGCGGCGCTGAGGGGTTGCCGCGTTTGAATTTTGTATGGATAGAGGTGTAAACTCTGGCGCATGAGACGATACGTGGACGTTGGCGTCATTTGGACCGCAGCTGCAACACGGCGAACGGAAACCCGAGGCCGCTGTTGGATCACCTGCTGCACTAGCTGCGCGTTGCCCTCTGTGGTTGCCGAACACGGTCGCCCTACCTTTCCAGCACGTTCATCCGTCACGTTTCCAATCCGTTGAAATTTTTCAAACAGATCCTTTATTGTATCGCTTTTCGGTCCTTTGTTTACATTAAACCTCCGTTGAAAACTTCGTCTTGTTGCAACAACACTGTGTTCTAGGCGGTGGAATTCCAACACCAGAAAAATCCTCTGTTCTAAGGAATAAACCATGTTGTCCACAGCACACTTGCACGTTGTGAGCAGCACACGCTTACAGCAGAAAGACGAAGTACAGAATGGCGCACCCACAGACTGCGTTGTCTTCTATATCTTTCACATCTCTTGCAGCGCCATCTGTTGTTGAAAGTTGTAACTACTGTAATTTCGAAAGTTTGTCCGCCTGAAAATGTACTGTTGTCCCAAGCATATTGCAACGAACGGTGTATTTCTATCGCTGCTCGTTTAGTTTTTATTGCAGTTTCAAATATACCGGTCATTTTTGAAACACCCTGTACAAGTGTCTACATTAACGGAAGATAGTTTTGATAAATATTTCAAGTTGTTATTCAGAACAAGTACAAGTACAAGATTTGGAAGTTACTCATACGTATGTGTGCTTCTCAAAACCAAACAAACGGAGTAACTACCGGAAAGGAGCTTATTCCCTCAAAAAATTTCTGACCTGTAACGACTGACAGATATTTTTTCGTATATGATATCTTTGTCTAAATTTTATTCCTTTACATAAGTAATCTGTGCCTTTTTACTCTTATTCTCTATTTATATTACGCTGGAGTGGGGATACACTTTATTATGACAGTACGGATAAATGAAACAAGAATTTCACATTATTATATTTCTTACACTTTAAAATGCATTTTATATTTTGTAAGGAAATAAAATACACAATAGACTAACACTGAATATTGTGCAGTTCTAATTATGGGCAAAACAAAGAAACAAATGACAAAGAGAAGTCGTCGGCTCCCAGTTTCTCTCTCACACATTCATTTATGTTTCTTTCCCTCCTAATGCTACCACTACTACCAGTAATCCTACCATTTACTACGTCATTTATGCACTCTACCAAAACTGCCGAATCGTAGTTTTCATAGAGCGCAACTCTACGTAATACTATTACGAGGTGTCGCGCAGTAACCCGAATGAAGAGGAACGCGTTAAACTTGCATGACAAGCGTTTGTCGCGCAGTGAAACTAGCGAGTGCGCGCGCGCCGGGCTGTTATTTGAGCCACGGCGCGGACGTGCTGGAGGCTGTGTGGCGTGTGTGCGCCGAACTGGCCCGCCCTGTGTGTTAGCAGCGACTTTAATTTCGCGGATTTGTGTGCCGGTGACATGGTGCGCAGAATTCCGGGAACGGCTGGCCAGGCATGCGGGCTGGCGCGATGCCAACATAGGCCCTACCTGTCCGGGGCGCCGTTTTATTTTCACCGCTTCCTCACTCGTCCACAGCCCGTGTGCCTGCAAATCTCATTTGCTCTGCCACATGTCCTGCTCTCTAGAAAAATACGGCTTTAGGCTATTTGTTTCAGTTAACGCTGCAGACGTTCGTAGGAACGTTTTGGAAGTCTCTAGGGAGAGCGAATGTGTAATCAGAACACGGCATACTAGAGCGGCAATGTTAGGGATTTTGTGAAGTAGCTGGAGGACACTACTATACGCAGTGTGATTCATCTTCCCCTACAGACGGTGTTTTATGCAACCCGCAATGTCATATTTGGTCTTCAAAAGCTGTGCACGACATTTTCATATTCTCTCGCTCGCTACGTCCTACAGAAAAAATGAATAAGACCTCTTTGTAGGAAATTTAATGTACCACGTGGATATAATTAACATTATAAAGGCATTCGAAATCGACAGTAAAACAACAAAAATAGTTACAGGAACTTTAACAACCACAACCTCGAAAGTAAAATTCATGGGGGAACTATCAAAACCTTTCGAAATAAAATATGGAGTAAGACAGATCTTCAACTAGGAAACCCAAATAAATCATGATAAATTGTCTGACTTTTGCAGATGACATGACATTAGTTATTGACTCAGTGGATAGTGACAAAGAACAAATCACAGAATTGTAGAAACAAGCAGACTAATTAGGACCAAAAATATCTTTTGAAAAAAGACATTTCATGACAAATATCAATGACGCCCCTCCAAATCTTAAAATTCATAGCAACACAATATCTAAAATTATCTAGGAGAATGGATAACAAAAGAAAAATAGCCATAGAAAATAGAGTACATAAAATGGAAAGGGCATTAAGTGTGACAAAAAACACATATAAAAGAAAGATTTATGCTGGAACAAAAGGTACTATCAAACAGTGGTAAGGCCTGAAACACTGTATGCAACAGTTACACTTAAACTAACAAGATTTGGGGATCTTGAAAAATTGGAAAAATTTGCATAGAAGGCCTCTAAGGCAAATACTGGGGCCTGTAAGTACTAGTGCTGTTGAGTACAGAATAAGATCAAACAGATAGGTTTGTTTTTGAAAATGAAGAGCTAACTGATGCAATGAGGAAAAGAACAATTTTATGGACACATGCAGTATACGAATGGATAACAACAGACTAAACAACCATATATTCAACTAAACAGCTAACATTCCAAATTCACATGGTCCATCGAAATTGGCGAAGATATGAAAAACGCAGGAATCAAAATGGACATAATTAACAACAGAAGGGTAGAAGTTCAGAAGAGAAAGAGATCTGCGAAAGGAAGAAAGTAGACCCAGGAAGAGGAGGAATGACGTTCTCGAAGGATGAAGGAAAATTTGATTTATCGTACACTCCAAAAGGGTTATTCGAATAAATAAATAAATAAACAAAGTGCAGCTATTCACGGACGTCCAGAATGGGCTGTAATTGTCGTATGGAAACGAAACTTCGTAGATATGCTAATGCATTAAGGCGTAATCGATTTATACAGGAAAAAAGTAGTTAAAATTTGGCCACCAGGTGCAGATCTGGCGCTGTACAGCATCTCGTCGACGTCTCCGGTGCTCATACAGAACAAAGTACGTAAGTGGCGGTTAATAATAAAATCAACATTATGCCTTTCTCACTTCTTTACCTTTTCTGCCCACGTCCTGTTCCTACTCGATCACATATGGAAATATTTCTGTACGTCTGTCCAGCATTCATAGCGCCAGTTTTGCACCTGGTGGCCAAACTTGGAACTAACTTTTTTCAGCATTAAACAGTTCCGCATTAACACATTAGAATATATACCAATTTCGCTGCCCTACGATAATTACATGCTACACTCGACCTCTGTGAGTAGCTGCAATTTAATTATAACAATACAGTAGCTAAATTTTACACCGAAATACTTTCCACTAGAGGCCATAATTTTCGAATTATTCGGGAAAAACCTACAACAGTAATATTCAAACTTATCACTGCTCCGAAACTCAGCACCCACGAGTCAGAATTTCTAGTATGTTGTTCACGGCATTCCCATCTACCGCTCAACAAAAATTTGCAACCGCATGAAGAATTTCCCACATTCGACCTTTTCTGGTTTTCACTGACTGATCTTATTAGGCCACTGGCTTAATCGAGCATTTACAGACTATATAAAATTAACGTTTCTGTAAACTTTACGTGGAATTTAACTGCAAAACATAAACAATTACGTCGTTGTGTTCGTTATAACTTCTACCTACGGAACTACTGTGCGTTCTTAAGTTTGGATCGAATTGTCAACGTAATTAGTTTTAGGGTAACGTTTACAAAAGTCACTTTTCTTTCATTATCCACTCGATCACGTTTAAACTGATAATGTTATCGAAATAGCTGACTATGCTGGTCGTATAATATTCCACTCAATACAGATCAAAAAAGGTAGATACGGGGAATAGTCGGTATAGTCGGAAAATTTTTGTACAGCGGTAGAAAGAAGTGCCACCAACAACGCACTAGCAATCCTGACTGATGAGGGATGAGTGTGGTGGTAGAGTAGGGTTTGATAGTAACTTTATGTTTTTCTTGAATAATTCGAAAACCATGGCATCCTACGAAAAACGTATCCCACTGCAAAATTTAACTACATGAAATTTGCTACAAATGGTCTGTTTATTTTTTTCTTGAAGAGTAATAGTTTGCACGTAGCTAGCGAGAGAATATGAAAATTTAGCTCGTTGTTTTTTTAAGACGGTATATAAAATTCTGGGTTGCATAAAACTATATCGGTAGGGGAGATGAATCATTCTTTCTTCTATTTTTCTTGAATTTAGGAAGTAAAATTACTTGGTGATATCCAAAGTTTCTCCAGATATGTTAATCTTATTTTATTATTTCTTATCTTAAGATAGCCTGATGATGGTATTTGGTACTAAAACAGGTTGACGGTAGACGTAAGTGCATCTAAATACTAAAGCAAATAATTTCTTCCAAAATCATATTAATTAAAATTACTGCCTCTTACTTAGTTCTTATCCTGGTCCATCAACTCCGCAGCGGACCACTTGAGGCCGATTACACCGATACCAAAGTTTCTGCCACTTTTAAAATGGATCCTGTGATTTTTTGTTAGGTATTGGCAGAGAAATGATCCGTATAGAGATTGTAGATTGTTTTGAAGTCAGAACTGGTCTCACCAAGAAACAGCACTAAATTGGCCAACTTGAGGCCTTTTTTTATGGAGAAAAGAGAACACTTGCAAGATGTCAGCTCCGGCACTAGACCCCGCGGGAGATTTGGGTCAAAATTCTAAGAGCACGCAGTTATGATGTGAAAGTAAAGTTTTTACCTGTCACGCACAGGTTGTTTGTCATTGGCTCCGTCCCACTATATCCGCCTAAGGCCCGAGCGCATTGTACTGGACAGTGGAATTCCTGTTAAATGCTCTACGTTTCGAGGGTCATAACTGGTTACTGTTAGAATTGGCCCAAGCCAGGAATAGATACGATTGGTGTAGGAATGTCTCCCAGGCCAAGCAACAATTAAGGAGAAGAAAGAAGAAAGAAGAGGAAGGCATTTGATACCCTTTACAATTCCGCTTTACTTTCCTCCACTATATCTTCACCTTGATTTTCATTTTGGGGAAGGTGAAGTGGTTACACAGAGCTAAGCCTGGTGATTACGGCGGATGGGGACCAATTGTAATCTGATTTCCAGTCAAAACTCATCAATAATTTAGGCCGTATTCAGTCGTGCTTTGTCATGGTAGAGAATCAAGTGGTGTTTACGCCGCTCTGTGCACGTTTTACTCTCATATACCGCGCCGTCTAAGGCCCAAGCGAAACAAGCGACCATTTGTGGCTCGTAGCTAAGTGGGCGCCTCCAACACAAAATTTGTACGCAGTGGGTATCGAAATAAACATCAAAAACACAATTTCCACGGTCGTTAGAGTAAATTTATTTTTTAAATGTCTTAGCCGGACTCTCAGGAACGGATACTAGTACACGAGGGAGGGAAGAGAAGAGAGGGGATAGCGGAGGCCGACAAATGATATGACGCTTGTGTGGAATAATGCTTTCGAAGCAGCCTGCCTTATGTCCTCCCTCAAACTTATTAGATCATCGTGATATAACTCCTATTCATCATCTGCCCAGGAGGGACAATTCCGTCAACGTACAAAAAAAAAGACAGATCAACAACAACATACTGTAATTCCTGACTTGCTGAACGTTTTTAGTTGTGCTGAAGAATGACTCTTCCATTGGAACGATTGCAGCTTAGTTTCAGCCATAAACTCAACTTTTCTTACCAGTGACAACTTTGGAGAGCAAGTTTTCATCGTCTTGTAGCAGTTGTTTAAGTTGCCTGCAGACTTCCGCCCAATGTTGCTCCTGGTTGTCTTGAAGCAGTCGTAGCACAAACTTCGTCGCAGTCACTCTCCTTTTCCCTGCTTCTAATATGAAACGTTCACGCTTATCATAACAAATTCACAAGGCGGTATATGAGTTTTCTGTTGCGATCTTGCAGTACCAGACAGCTCACTTTCTGAACATTTTCAGGTTTGACGTCAAATTGTAGTCGATATTCCACTGTTTTTGAAACGCTTATATTAGTCGTAAGCAAATGCCTGACCTAAGGAGTTCTCTACAAAAGCTTGATTCAACATTTGGTGTGCTTCTGCATTCGTTTTCCCAACTTTGAAACAAAACTTTGTAGACTTGCTGCTGAGTTTCATGTCAGCCATCGTAAATCCACAAACTCACGGTAATACGAAAATGGAAATATGACCACCAACTACTATCCAGACCACTCGCGCACAAAACCAAAATTTCGAGGACTTTTTGATGACACCTCTATCAAAACCGACCATTATCTGAATTAGGAAAACAACGGCTGCCTAAAAAAATCAATGAGAGAGTTACACCATGTGAAGTGTAGTCATGGTCTCGGAGTCCCGGGTGTTTACTATAACCTGTGTGAATGTCTCAGTGGCTATTTGGGACAATTTACTCGAATCGTTTCCCATTTCTGTACCGAACGTCACCGACATATAAAGTACAAAAATGTAGAAAAGTCTGTGGAGGTTAGACACGTAAGACGAGTAAGCATAAAATCTTGTTTGATCAAACACAGGTTCTAACCACGCTTCAAAGTATTCGGGCTCATCCATGAAACAAGTTGAGGGAATAACAAAGTTTGTTAGCACCTTTAACAGATATACGTGCTATGTGCTAAACCCTTTGTGGTAGATGGCACTTGATATTGAGCGACTGCATACTCGTAGTATACCCCAACTGACACGTCGTGATGGAAAAAAAGAGGCTCCAAGTCACATTTCATCATTGGTGCTAATATAATACTTGGTTGCATTGGGAATTACTACATCAGTACAATAGAAGAAAAGTCACACTCGGTGTACACGGAAGTGACATCAACATGGCATGAAAATCGACGCACAACGAAACTCCATAGCACTGAATAACTGAAGAACTATAGAGACACCAGATTGGATTTAGTCGTACTTCGCTCTTTTCGTGTTATACGTTGTGTGTTATGACAGTATGAAGTTTCAAAGCAACAGCACATTGTGCATTCATCATAAACTATTACTCTTTGTACATTTTGTTATACGAATGTTAGTGGCGGTAACAGCGTTCACGAAATCCTAGGATGAAAGACTCTGTTGTTGAAAGCTGTATGTATTCACCGTGATGTAGTGATTAGAGAGACAGAGTTACGAAGTTGAAAGGAGATGATTTGCATCCAGGTATGCTGTAATATTCTTTTATAAGTCTTTCGCGTTTCTCGGGCTTCCCTATTAATTTAAAAGAAGTACGTTCTGCAATATTCTATATTACTTATATATGAGAACTCTCTCACTCAGGAGTGAATTACTTCTATTTTGTGGCTTCAGTCTGATTAAAAAAGAAAAGATTAAATTTCTACGAGTGAAACGAACAGCAGTGACATTTGTCTTTTTGACTGTTACAAATATTTGGTTGTTTCTTCCGAGCATGTCACGATTTCCAAGGGTGTGGTTAGGCAGGATCTAAGAACATAGCTTAAATTATAGTGAGTGTAAAGAACAGCAATGACATTTGTTTTCTTGCTTATCACAATATTTATCTGTTTCTTTTTCCCGAATATGTCGCTATTTCCGAGGATCCACACACAGACGTGACTATTACCAAACTCGATACGACCATGAAACTCGATAATAGTCGCCCGACAAGTACTCATCATTTCGACGTCATTTTCGAGTACGTCATACGTGTAACTGGCTTCTCCCCATCATTTACATCTGTTGTGACTGCATTCTTTCTTTGAAAATCAGCTTCTTTCGTGATGAACGCAATGGTGGATGCTGTCGGAGCCTCGGCTTTTCCCGGAGAAATGACACCAGAAGAAAGCCGAGGACATGTAACGGAACTTTAATTATTAAGAAACTGTCTGACATGCTTTATATTGTTACTTTGTGCAGCAAATGGAGAGAATTTTGATTTCCTTCGAATCTTTTGGAAGATTCCACTTCTGCGAGTATGTTTCTTTGTCAAATATAAAACAGGTTAACATTTTAAATATATTTAAGGACAGCACTATATTTTTAAAATACGCTTTCAATAAAATGTACATATTCACAAAAATAAACAGCTTAATTTTTTTTTACTTTTCTTCTAGTATTACCTCTGTGATTAGCACAATACGATCTTCTTTCTGTCTTCTGTGTAAAAATGTGCTGGTGTACTTCTCCTTTCTCTGGCAACTCACCTGAAATATTTTATCAACAGAATGTGTAATGTACTCTAACGTGAATTTAATTTGCTATTAAAATATATATATTATTTTTACTGAATGGAAAATATGATAACTAAAACAATCATTGTTACAGTCGGATGAGGTAGCACTGGATATATATACATTCAGCATCACGAAAAAAACCGCTGCAGCTTGCCCTTTCACAAACCGTCCTCTCGCAGTCAATGGTTGAAGAGTAGAGAAGTAAAACGAGAACATTACCATCATTTATTGAAACAAAAACATCAGTTCTTTTCTTGATCTAACTGCAGCATATAACATGGTCTGTAGAGGTGGATTCTTATAAAAATTAGTACAACCTGTCCCATGTAAACAGACGATAAAACTAATTGATAACATGTTAGCTGGAAAGTCATTTACTGTCTCTACAAGAAAAGACACTAGCTGTCCAAAGGTATAAAATAATAGTTTACTGCAGGGATTTGTCCATCCTCCTGTCTTGTTTAATTTATGTATATCTGATATTCCTCCAACGCAAGCCTGAAAGTTTCCTAATGTGACAACTGGGCAATACTTACCCAATACAAAACCTTTGAAACAACTGCAGGAACTTTGGCTTCTGATATGACGTCGTAAGCCTATATTGCCGTAAATGGAGGTTTCATCTAAACTCAAATAAAATAGAAGTTGCATGTTTTCATCGGGCCAACAGATTGACTCGCAAAGCCTTTGGTGGCTATTCTGAGGGAGACATACTTTATCATAACATGCATTCAAAATACTTTAGGATCACTTCTGATAGAACACTTTCTTTCATGGAGCACTTGATGCAAACGTCTAGTAAGTTCAAAAGGAGAAACGACATTCTCCATAAACTTTGTAGCACTAGTTAGATATCGTCAGCAGACACTCTTCGAGTACTAGCTCTCGGAGTGGTATACTCAACAGCACAGAACTGTGCGCCTATCTGGCTTAATAGACTCTTCCTAAGAAAGATAAACGTACGCGTTAATTAAACCATGTGCATTGTTGGTAGGTCAATACGGTCTACTCCCCCACACTCGATATATATTTTGAGCTCCATTCAACCTCCTGATATCAGACGGGAGAGCGTGCTACTATATCAATATCAAATGATTGCTGATAACCCTGATCTTCCAGTACTGAGCAATGTCTCATCTGCGAAGCGAAAAAGATTAAGATCATGATATCCCACTCTTATCAGAACCAGGGTTCTTACGGGAATTGAATTCAGTGCCATCAATGAATGAAAACGGCACTAGATACAGAATTGTCCTCCTCAATGCCTGAAATTGCCCTGCATAAAAAAACGTTGGATATGACCAGTGTCGGGCAATTTAGATTACCCCAAACCAGATCGGAACGGGCCAAGGAAGGTGTGCAGACACTGCAAATGGGGAAAATCTTCATCTGTGGTGCGGAAAGATAAACAGTTGCTCATGTTTTACCAACATGTCCTGCACATGCATGTAAGGATGCGTTCCAAAATTTCCTGACAGTGATGAGTGGTGTGATAAAATACATAAAAAACCTTCATATCCGGCTTAGCTGTTATTTATGTTACTTCAGGCTTAAGAGCTGTGTTTGAATGTTAACGTGTAAAAATAAATAATCATACCCAATAGTATCCACAGTAATGGTTGTCACCCTGTCAGCTGACGATGACTGCCTCCCCTCAGAAGTATCCAGGGGAATGGCAGCCATCAAATGTCAACTGAAGATCATTCTCCCATCCAATAAGAAATTTGAGGGGGGGGGGGGGGGGGAGGGAGGGGGGTCAACTGACCTTAATTATAAAACAATAGTAATTGGGGATAATGGCAGTCACCCTCTCACCTGACCATCATAACGCCATAGTAGTACCTGGGGTAATGATAATAACGCTATTAACTGATCATCATTGCCCCACACTACTATCTGGAACAATAACAGTCATCATGTATTAACTGAACATCACTGTATAACAACAGTAACGGTACCTGGGGTGTTCATTGCAATCACCAAAAAATGTCTCTATTGATGTCGAATTTGAGTGTGACTGTGAAGTTATGTGGTTGCATATATCAGGTATAACTTAAATTGTTGGATGTTTTTACCGACCACCCAGTTCTGATGTGACAGTTTTAATGATTCAAGAACAGTCTACCCTCAGTGGTAGAGAAAGATCCAGATCACGCACAATTAGTTGGCGTGAGTTTAACATGCTGAGTAAAGATTATGGATTCACTGGAAGGGGTATGGACAGGATGTCTTGTGAAATACTTTAGCACTCATTTTCCGAAAACTGTCTTGAGCAGCTAGTTCAAAAACCCATATGCTATGAAAATATTCTAGACCTTGTAGCTGCAAACAGGCCTGACGTTCTCAGTGGTGTCAGTATAGACACAGGGGTTGGTGATATAGATGTCATCATAGTGTCAGTGGTAACTATAATTAATAAATCAATCAAGAAAGCTATGAGAGTATTTTTGCTAGAAAAAGCAGATGAGCAATTGTTAGCATCCCATTTAAACAGTGAATAGAAGTAATTTAGTTCCAATACGATAGACACGGAAGAATTACGGGAATAGTTTAAATGGAATCTAAATTACGTTCTGGAGAAGTATGTACTGAGTAAATAGATTAAGGATGTATAAAGACCTACGGTGGTTTAATAACAAAATTCGGAATACGCTGAGGAAGCAAATCCGTTTCTTTCCTAAAACACAGCAGAGTTTACAAATATGCATCTCGCTAAAATTATAATGAAGAATCCTGAAACAGCGTGTTATTAAACTAACATCTGAATACAAGATAGGTCAGCAGCTTATGAAAAAGCCTATTCTCAGTATAAAAATAAATCTGCAATTTCGTTAGTTATATTGTCGCAAAACCTACAACACTTCTCATTTCATCAGCTACCAATAGCCCTTAAAAATAACATTATTTTATTAAAAAATCTGTTGCTGGTTTAACATCATGGTAAATGTGGAAGTTTCGAATACTAATCATATGGAAACGTATTCCTCTCTTTGTGTGTTATCATTTATCTAACCATTGTTTCGATATCTCAATCTGTTTAAGAGATAAAAAGGAAGTTATGAATATTTTATTTTGGACTCGCCTCTTGCACACATGATTGGAACGAAGTGTTTTACGTAGATTCTATGTTCTTCAGCATGCACGCGGATTTAAAGCATAATTAGATATGCTAGCCAATTTTCATATGCAGCAATATATGATCTAACATGCACCAACGCAAATTCATATTGACCCCTATTTATAATGTAAACTTATCGAATTTCTTGCAGTAGTCTACTTAATATCGAAATATCACAGTTACTACGACTATTAACGAAATTATATGCTGTTCACCGTAAAAGTTATGAATGGAGCTACAAGATGTGCGAAAATCAAATTCTTTATTGAATAGTGTCTTTACAATCGTTTGAGAAAGACTGCAGAATGGTTGGCAGGCATATGACACTGCTTCGTCTCGAGGATAAACCAGCGATGCTGCGACGTCAGATGTCAAAGAGGTCAACTGATTGCACAACGCAATGGGGAATAGCATCAGAACTATCACAAAAAAGATGCCCAACTCCCTGCAGTGTAGGCGGGTAGTAGATGACAAAGGCTGCTAATGAGCCACTGTCTGAGCCAGAAAGTACGATTATAATGAATTTTAAAGTGAATTTATATCTGACATTTTTCTCTGGAAATATATATCGGGTGTTGGACAGAAAATCCCTTTGACTGTTTACGCACTAATACACTACTGGCCATTAAAATTGCTACACCAAGAAGAAGTGCAGATGATAAACAGGTATTCATTGGACAAATATATTATGCTAGAACCGACATGTGATTACATTTTCATGCAATTTGAGTGCATAGATCCTGAGTAATCAGTACCCAGAACAACCACCTCTGGCCTTAATAACGACCTTGATACGCCTGGACATTGAGTCAAACAGAGCTTGGATGGCGTGTACACGTACAGCTGCCCACGCAGCTTCAACACGATACCACAGTTCATCAAGAGTAGTGAGTGACTGGCGTATTGTTACCAGCCAGTTGCTCGGCCACCAATGACCAGACGTTTTGAATTGGTGAGAGATCTGGAGAATGTGATGGCCAGGACAGCAGTCCAACATTTTCTGTATCCACAAAGGCCTGTACAGGAACTGCAACATGCAGTCGTGCATTGTCCTGTTGAAATGTAGGGCTTCGCAGGGATCGGACAAAGGGTATAGCCACGGGTCCTAACACATCTGAAATGTAACTTCCACTGTTCAAAGTGCCGTCAATGCGAATAAGAGGTGACCGAGACGTGTAACCAATGCCATCCCATACCATCACGCCGAGTGATTCGCCAGTATGGCGATGACGAATACACGCTTCCAATGTGCGTTCACCGCAATGTCGCCAAAAACGGATGCGACCATCATGATGCTGTAAACAGAACCTGGATTCATCCGAAAGAATGACGTTTTGCAATTCCTGCACCCAGGTTCGTCGTTGAGCACACCATGGCATGCGCTCCCGTCTGTGATGCAGCGTCAAGGGTAACCGCAGCCATGGTCTCCGAGCTGATAGTCCATGCTGCTGCAGACGACGTCGAACTGGTCGTGCAGATGGTTGTTGTCTTGCGAACGTCCCCATCTGTTGACTCAGGGCTCGAGACGTGGCTGCACGATCCGTTACAGTCATGCGGATAAGATACCTGTCATCTCGACTGCTAGTGATACGAGGGCGTTTGGATCCAGCACGGTGTTCTATATTACGCTAACGAACCCACCGATTCCATATTCTGCTAACAGTAATTGGATCTCGACCAACGCGAGCAGCAATGTCGCGATACGATAAACCGCAATCACGATAGGTTACAATCCGACCTTTATCAAAGTCGGAAACGTGATGGTACGCGTTTCTCCTCCTTACACAAGGCATCACAACAACGTTTCACCAGGCAGCGCCGGTCAACTGCTGTTTGTGTATGAGAAATCGGTTGGAAGCTTTGCTCATGTCAGCACGTTATTGGTGTCACCATCGGCGCCAACCTTGTGTGAATGCTCTGAAAAGCTAATCATTTGCATATCACAGCATCTTGTTCCTGTCGGTTAAATTTCGCGTCTGTAGCACGTCATCTTCGTGGTGTAGCAATTTTAAAGGCCAGTAGTGTAAAAATCACTAGAAATTCATGTCATGAATATGTGTCTGACAGTTTCTGAATTTGCAGTAAATCTACAGCCTGCTTAGGTACGTTTATGTCTGACACTTATTACATGGTACATACGGATGAGTCCTGTGTCGTACATCTCTTTCATCCTGCTTCCATGTTGAAAGCAACCCATGAAATTATTCTAAAATGTCAGAAAAGAAGAAACAGTTCTGCGTGGGTTTGACATCGGATTTTGAGATGTGTAAATGTTGGTGCATATAGCCAATAACAGTTGGTGCATATAGCCAATAACCGGAGCTTCGCATTGTTGATCCTGCACAATTCGCGAAATTTGTAAGAATAAAACCAGCTGATTTAGAAAACTTGCTTGTAATATTGGTCCACTTATATTAAAACAATATACCAAATTCAGAAAATCCATTAGTGTAACACAAGAACTTGCTGTGACATTGCTATTTTTAGTATCAGGTAAGCAGGTACTAAGACTGCTTAATGAAATAGTATTTTACTTCATGAAATATTTATCAAAAGTACATTGTTTGAAATTTGGAATTGTGTGCTTATGGGTAATTCTTATGCAGGCAAATTTCATACTGACGGTTTTCACACTGTGTAAGCCTCTATGCAGAAATAATAGCAAATTATAGTACAGCCATTTTGATACATGCAGTTATTCAATACCCTGGCCAGATTTTGTCTTGGTGCTTCTTGTAAATTCATTGTTAAAGGCATTTCCAATCTACGACTTTTTCTTTGAATCCATTATATGGACATACAAAATTCAACTATTTTCATTAAGGCATTATGTCTCTTCACTCTGTGTTTATCAGTTTTGCATGCAACATCCCATATTTTAGGTTTATTGTGCTACATATTAATTAACTCTTCAACTTCAGCTTTTAGCCACTTTTTTGGTCATCCATGTACACTTGACATTTATTGGCCAGTGCAAGAAAAGTAGACAAGGAGCCATCTTCAGCGATATCTGTCAAATCAATCTGAACTTGGAAATAAACATTGTTTATTTCTGTTGGTATAGGTGTGTCGACACATTGCTGGTGGTAGAACTATGTATCTCTACCATCTATTCTTCACTGTTTCTATTACACACGATTTACCTACGACATTAATACCTAGCAGATGCAAACATAACTTTACTCTGCATGAGATGGCCTTTTTATTAGATCGCTTTCTTGTCTGTCTGTCTATTCAGTACAAATTTTGCAATTTTTAAAGTAATTTTTGAACTAAAAACTTGAAATTTTAAATTCAGCTCAGAACTGGATGACATGCAGTATTAACCCCCTTTCTTGTCTGATTAATCTACATAGCTCCCATAGGGTTGGGAGTGGGGTTGAAAAGGGTTGTTATAGCCTGACATCTCAGCTACCCTGCAGCATTGGTATGTTGTGTCGGTAGTATCAGAACGCTTTCCAAGTGGTATGCGAATGGATGAGCATGACTGAGCAAAGAGAGGGGGAAGAGGTACTGGATATCACTTTCTTGTCTGTCTGTTTGCTCAGCACAAGTTTTGCAATTGAGCAAAAGCCAAAGACATGAAAATGTAAAGATACCTCAGAACATGATGATAGTGCAATATTAACTCACTTTACTGTCTGGTTTGTGGCGGAGGATATTTTGTGTACCACTGTCATTTTCCCCTTTTCCTGTTCCAGTTGCAAATGGTTACCAGTAAGCCTCCATATGAGCTCGAATCTCTCTAATTTTTATCTTCATGAAATGACTGCTGGTAAGTCTCCATGTGAACTCAGTCTCTCTAATTTTTATCTTCATAGTGTTTTCACAAGATATGAATAGGAGCAAACAATGTAGTTTCAGTCATGAGTAAATTAACCAGAAATTTGTCACATGTCTCTATTGTAATCTCATCAAAATGCTT
This sequence comes from Schistocerca gregaria, assembly GCF_023897955.1. Lineage (NCBI taxonomy): Eukaryota > Metazoa > Arthropoda > Insecta > Orthoptera > Acrididae > Schistocerca > Schistocerca gregaria. The sequence continues at coordinate 457,444,923 of NC_064923.1, forward strand.
GGAATAAATTCAAAAATTTCACACAGAATAGTATAAAAAGCGGAAATTTTTAAAAAAATATAAATGAATTATTAATATATTACATTTTTAATTATACTAAAAATTATAAAATAGTTTCTCCTAGCTCCATACAAATAGTGCTGAAAATTTGTGATGGTGAACTTTTAAAAGCTATGAAAATACATGTCAGATTTAAAATGAAAAACGTGGGATGCATGTATTTAGTAATTTATATATGAATGGTTCACCTCCTTACTGTTATCTACTGCATGTGCCAGACATTTTTCGTTTTAAATCTTAACATTTTCATAATTATTAAAAATTCACAATAACAAATTTTCTATCTGCATGGGGTTAGGAATCTGTATGGGCTAGGAGAAATTATCTTATTCTTTTTAGTCCTATTTAAAAATATAGTATATTAAAAATTCATTTTTATTTAAATAATTATTTTTCACTGAAAATAATTCAAAATATATTGTCTGAATATCTTGCTACACTGATAACAGAAGTGTAACTCTGCACTTACTGCTCAATCACTGATTAGACAATATAATAGGTTATGGCAGGGGTGGACTACTGCCTGGTGGCAAGGTCAGCTGTGGCGTTAACAGTGCAGCTTGCTATTGCCTACACACTTCGTGCTCCCTACAGTTCCTTTCAGTAACAGTGATTTCAGTTGTTAGGCTGACCCTCTCCTACCACATCGTGACAACAAGCAACTAAGCATTCACTTACAACACTTTCCTTTCCCCTACCACGATGCCTATGCAGGTACCGGCCAAGTTATTTTACACACCCTCTATACTAACTGCCCTATTATGAAATTATGTCAGTCAAGTACGACAGTTACTAACCATGTTCTAATTCCCACCTAGAAGTACGAGAGTTGCCCAGTAAGTAACGCAGCGCATTTTTTTCTGAGCTGAAAACAATGGTAGAATGCGAAACGTTACGCTATCATTATTTGAAGTCTCCTGAGGGAGCGCGTCACGTTTCCGTCACTTCCGACAGATAGCGTAGCTGCAGGACAGTTTCAAAATGACATCTGTAAGTGATGTACTTTACAAGCAACGTTCCGTCACTGAATTTGTCACTGGGGTGGGGAATATTCACAAACGCTTGTGCAAAGTCTATGGAGCACCTGACGTCGATAGAAGTACAGTTACTTGCTGGGCAGGGAGGCTGAGGTCATCAGAAGGCGGTTCGGCAGAGCTCTGTGATTTGCAGCGGTTGGGGAGACCATCCGTGGCTGTCACACTTGATACACCTGATCTAGCCCCCTCGGGCTTCCACTTGTTTGGGCCATTAAGGGATACAATTCGTGGAAGACATATTGAGGTCGATAAGTATGTGATTCACACAATGAAGCACTGGCTCCACCACCAGGAGAAGGATTGGTACCAACGGGGCATGCACGCCGTTGTTTCGCCCTGCACGAAGACCATAGAACGGGATGGAGATTACGTGGAAAAATATGCTGTGTAGGTAAAAAGCCATTCTTTTGTGTGTGTAATTCTCATTACGTCCAATAAAGAAATGTTTTGAAGAAAGAAAGAAGTGCATTACTTTCTGGGCAACCCTCGTAATAAAATTAAGTAATCAATTTTTTCATGTAGACATTTGCAGTCCTGGTACACATTAAAATCCTCATGTCACAGTACCAAAATAAGCCACTAGAGATGACAAAACAAAATGATGCAGCCCATTGACAAATTGGAGTACAGTGGTGTAATTTGTCTGTGAAGAACCAGGAATCGAAAGAGAAGACAAGCTATTAGAACTGAAACGACAACGTAAAGGTGATAATCACAGACCAGTTTTCAATATCTTGCACCACATATCAAACATGACAAAGGTCGCTGCACACTGCGTTTCGTGACTTCTACAACCAATTCAAAGCGCTCGCCGGATCAAGGTGAGATACTAGTCAGGCCAGTCCAAATTTCTTCGGCTACGTAATCAACATGGACGAGTGGTTGTTGTACCACAATGACACGAGACAAAGGAACAAAGCAAGCAGTGGAAATATGTGGATTCACCACCGCTGTAAAAGGTGAAAGCCGAACCGTCGGCAGAAAATGGGAGTCGAGTGTTTTTAGAGATTGCCTTTGTGTGATGCTAAGAAGAGTAAGGGTGGAAGGGTCAAACTGTCACATGAGTGAATTACCAAAATCTGAGGTGGTTATGGTAGGCTACAACCAACGTCTCCACCACGTCATCTATCGTTGGAAGGAATGTCGCATTGGAGGGTAAATTTGTTGAGAAGGAGTAGTGTCGGAAAGAGCTTTCATGGTCACTGTTTGATTTTTTCCGATGTGATGACTACAAAGCAGACTTCTAAACCTGACCTGCCAGAAAGTTCAGTATGCCGACGACCTTACAGTTTCACACACACCTAAGAAGGTAGAAATTGACTGAACCTAGTGAGGAGGCTGATAAATAGCATATGTAGAGCAAATACATCAGTTCACTGATGAGCCTACCTACGTTGGTATATTCTGCAGCAGTATGGCTCCACAGAGATCTTGTGAAGAAAGATGACTATCTGAAAGCGGCTATGAGAACTATTGATGGCACAGTCAGCTCTGCGCCTATATGCTCATCTTCGTCGAAAGGTGGCTCTCTGCATCCTTTGCCAAGAAGTTTCTAACAATGAACGAATGTCTATTCACGGAGGTTAAAGTGCGCTACCTAGAAAACACCTCAACTCCAGAGTACCAGCATATGAACAAAGATTCGAAATGCTCTCCACGGAGTTCAAATGGAACATTGAACAGAATGTGATTGGCAAGTTTTGAAAACACGGAACCACAAACTTATTGACAACTCAACTATTAAAGTTCCATGTTTTATTCATCCATGGGAGGTGTGGGCACAACTTAATATATTACAGACTGAAGAAGTTATGTACATATACAACATGCATAAGTGCAATTGTGGTGATATTCAAACAATGAGCAAACTGATTGTCGTAATAGATGATTCCTTAGTGATATCAAGAGACTGCATGAATCATCTGACGAGATTGGTGTGTAGCTTGGGGCGTTGAATGCTTATGTAGTGTAAACAGTTGCACGTGTGTATTTTTTGATTAAGTAGACTGCGCAAAACAAATAAACGGTCACTTGTTAGAAACTCCTTCATTTTCCCCACTTTGTGATGCAGTTTGGCTCAGAGGTACCTAGAACCTTCCTCTGTAAGGTTGCGACGTCACCCTCAGGCTCGGCGACACTGCGAACAGCAATGTGCCAACACACTCGAAAAAAAATCCAGAGTTCAGAAGTTCAAGTGATGTATAAGGTGGGTTAATGATGACAGCTTGGTACCAAATTTCACCATAAATCTGCCCAGTGACACCGTGGACGTGAGGCTACAACCCTAATGAACACGATCTGAGTTCTTGACAAACTAATTTTATATTCTGCCCAGACTGTTGAAGGCACGGTGTTAGGAAGAATTCGCTAACAGCTTCGAAACATCATGATTCCTTTGTAGTTCAGTGTGGAGGCAAGTTTTGCTTGATTATACAGGATGGAACCACTAGTGACAGTTCAAAACTACTCAGTGACATCTGAATGTGATCCAAAGCAGCAATGTGTTTTTATGCTTTTTCAGCCCTTCTGTTTCACTCCCTCCTGTTGCATGATCACAGGGGGCTGCAACATTAACATGTGGATAAATAAGACAGTAAAGGGTCTTTCTAAGACCCAGTATGGCAACACGCACAGTGTCATCTTTGCGCCTTTGTAGAGCACTTTAAAAATGTATCTGTACAGAGACGGCCCTTGACCGGTTCCTTTGCGCCTGCTGGCAGATAACCCTTTCAACATCCTTCATATTTTACATGCCTGTAAGCATGCTACAGCGGTAGTGTAGAGCCAATCAGCTGTAGGACTTTGAAGGAAGTGCCTGCCCACAGTCAAGAGTCGTTTCTGTACAGGCATATTTTTAAAGGGCTCTAAAACGTGCGTGGGCGGTGCCGAGATTGTTGCCAAACTGGGGGCATTAGTGGAGCCCTTTACCGTTTTATTCATGCATGTGTCATTATCACAGCCACTCATGACCTCTCCACAGGAGGGTGTGAAACAATCTGAGACAACAAACACCATGTGCTGCTTTGGATGAAGTTCAGACTTCGCCGTATGTTTTTGAACAGTCACTAGCAGTTCCATCCCGTATACCAGAGCAAAAATTGTGGTCGTGCTACATTCCAAACGGGTCAGATCACATTCAACGGGGTCGCAGCCCCACAGTGTCCTGAGAGAAGGGATGAATCGTCTGGTGGTGGGGAGGTGGGGGGGGGGGGGGCAGCAGTATCAAAGGTTGTCAAGAACATTTTCTGTTACACATCGCACTGAAAACTGTCGTTTTCGACCGTGAAAGGCGTGTAAATGAACGATCCAAGGTAAGGAGTGGTTTCATTGACGTCCTTAATGCCACCTACAGAGGCCGTTTCATGTCGATTCTGAGCAGCGGTGTGTATCAAATGTTTTCCTCGGCCACCCATAAGAAAATCTCATGATTTCAGCATGTGCGTCGTTGTTCTGACAACCACCCCGGAAGTGTCAAGAGAAAGGGTGAAATGTGGTAAAGCGATGTGACGACCTTCCCATCGTATAAAACGTACACGGTGTCGTTGGAAATATTTATGATGAAATTTGGTGGCAGTGATTCATCATTATCCCATCTTACACCTAAAAAATGGTTAAAATGGCTCTGAGCACTATGGGACTTAACTGCTGAGCTCATCAGTCCCCTAGAACTTAGAACTACTTAAACCTAACTAACCTAAGGACATCACACACACCCATGCCCAGGGCAGGATTCGAACCTGCGGCCGTAGCAGTCCCGCGGATCCGGACTGAAGCGCCTAGAACCGCTCGGTCACCGCGGCCTACATCTTACACCTCACATGAACTTCTGAGATCTGCCTTTTTTTTTTTTACATGTGCTGTTTGAAACCTCTCCAACTCCAAGAGTGACGTCACAGGGCACCATGCTTTTCCATCATTGCAGAAGAAGGTCCTAGCCACCTTTGAGCCAAATGTCCACTCCTGCATCGGAGGGCGGGGGGGGGGGGGGGGGGGCGACTAGGTTTCAAATAAATGCGCAGTGTATGCCAAGGTGGAAAAAGTCATGGGATAGTGATATTCATATTTGCAGATGGGGGTAGTGTGGCAAACAGAAAGTGTAAAATGGCAGTGAAAAGGCAGAGCTGCCATTTGTAGTGAGGCGACTGATGTGACCGCACGATATGAATTAACAGATTTTGACTGCAGAAGTGGGAGGTAGACGCATGGGACATTTCATTACGGATTCGTTAGCGAATCCAATATTCCGAGATCCACACAGTCCAGACTGTGTCGTAAATAGCACATTTCGAGTATTACCTATCACAATGAATAACACAGCGGCCGACAGCCTTCACTTGACGACCGAGAACAGTGGCGTTTGCATAGAGTTGTCATTACTAACAGACAAACAACTCTGCGTGAAACAACTGCAGAAATCAATGTGGGACGTATGCGTTAGGACAGTGAGGCGAAATTTGGCGTTAATGTGCTATGGAAGCAGACGACCGACGCGAGTGCCTTTGCCAACAGCACGACATCGCCTGCAGCGCCTCTCCTTGGCTCGTAACCGTATCAGTTGGGCACAGACGACTGTAAAATCGTGACCTCGTCAGATGAGCCCCAGTTTCGGTTGGTAAGAGCTAACGGCAGGGTACGCGTGCAGTGCAGACCCCACAAAGCCGTGGACCCAAGTTGTCAACACGACGCTGTGCAAGCTGGTGGCTGGCCTACAATAGAGTGCGCTGGGCATACATGGAATGCACAGAGTCCTCTTTTCCGACTGAACCGATCACTGACTGGAAATAGTTATGTTCAGCTACTTGGAGACCATTTGCCACCATTCATGGGTTTCATGTTCCCAAACAACGACGGAATTGTTATATATGACAACGTGTTAATAGATCAGTTGTTTGCGACTGGTTTGAAGAACATTCTGTACTATTAGAGCGAATGATTTGGCCGCTCATCGAACATTAATAGGAGATAATCAAGAGGTCAGCTCGTACACAATATCCTGCACTGGCAATACTTTCCCAATTGTGGACAGCTATACAGGGTGAAATGTATTTAAACCGACAAACTCTGGGAGGTTGTAGGGGACATCAAAACAAATATTTTTCCCTAATGTCATTTTTTCCCATGAGGATTATTTAAACCGGCGGAGGCCGTATTACGCTCTTCAGTTGTTAGAGGCCGTATCAGGATCTTCAGTTGGTACAGATCGTATTACGTTCTTCAGTTGTACGAAACGGCTGTCCACCAGTGTAGTAGTGCATTGTCTCTGTTTACTAATGGATCGATACACCTGGAGTGAGTACACTGATACAGTTGGTGCGTACTACGTAGCGCACCCCAACGCACGAGCTGCACAGCGGGTTTATCAACAATAATATCCTAATCGCCGTAGCCCGCATCATACGATCTTTGCTGCTGTGAACCAACGTCTGCGTGAGACCGGGTCATTTAGCAGATTATCTGGACAGGGACGCCGTCGCACGGCAATAACGCTGCAATTTGAGGGCTGTCTTGGAGCATGTGAAGAGTCAGCCTTCAATCAGTACTCTTGCAATTGCAAGTAACATGGGGACGAATCAGACGAATGTAAGAACAGCCCTTCAAGAGCAATTGTCACGTCCGTTTCACTTACAGCGTGTCCACAACCTGGAACCAGTCAATTATCCACCCAGAGCACAGTTTTCGCAGTGGTACCTGGAACAGTGCGAAATGCATCCTACATTTCCATCCTCTGTGTTGTTTGCCGAGGAAGCAACGTTCGGGCGTGATGGAGTCTTCAACATGCACAGTTCGCATGTTTGGAATGAGGATAGCCCACATGTCACAGTTACTAGTGCTCATCAAGTGTGGTTCTTCGTTGATGTGTGGGCCGCTGTTGTTGGGAACTGCTTAATTGGGTCCTATCTGCTACATAGGCCATTAAATGGCAGCCACTATTGGAATTTTCTCGCCAGAGCATTGCCAAAATTGCTGGAAAACGTCCCGATCCCTACAAGACAACGCATGTGGTTCCAACAAGACGGGGCGCCGGCACATTTCAGTCGTCGTGTGCGTCGATTTATGGACCGACGGTTCCCACAAACGTGGATTGGCAGAGGCAGAGTGTTTGTTGGTTTAATTAATTTGCCACCATAGAAATCTTCCTCTGCCGGCTTAAATACTCCTCATAGGAAAAAATGACATTAGGGAAAAATATTTATTTTGATGTCCCTTACAACCTTCCAGAGTTTTTCGGTTTAAATACCTTTCACCCTGTAGAGGTAGCATGCAGAGGTCCTCCAACGACTTGTGGAGCCCACGCCACGTCGAATAGCTTTACTATGCTGGGCGAAAGGAGGGCCGCCACGATATTAGGAAGTTTACACGATTTTTGTCATCTCATTGGATGTCTAACAATTTTGTCTTTGTAGGAGGCGACTTACCAGGGGAAGCAGTGGCAGTAGGGCTTGCGCGGCTGGCGGCAGGCCTCGTGCGCGGGGCGCAGCGAGCTGGGGAAGCAGTGCGGCTCGGGCAGCAGGCAGTAGGCGTTGCCGTGGCAGCCCGTGCGCCGGCAGTCGTCTTGCAGCCCGTTACTGTGCAGGCAGTCGCAGCCGTTCACCAGCCACCCCATCAGGATCTCGCGGCTGCGGCTCGGCCGAGGCGGGCACACGCACTGCCAACATCCAGTCGCCTTACATCTATCTTTTTTTATGCACGATGGGGCATCAAAATGTAAGGTACACGTTGTTATGGCTTGCCAAGTAGCTGTTATTGAACGCTCAATTACACTACAAAGAGACACCCCATGGTACTATTTTTCGTCGTAGCCACCAAGTCTATGTAAACAACAGTCTGAAAGTTCTACCCAACTTTCATTGTTTTCCTTTATTGATTTTCAATTCCGCCCTAAGGGAGCGGGTTGGCAGCAGCTTAGTACGCTACTCTGCAGCCTACAGACCTTTTAAAACGTAAGAAGAAGAAAAGAAACAATAAAAGCAGGCGATAAAACGGTGACTTAAATTGTAAAACGGCGGTAAATTGTGGAAAGTTAAAAAAGAAAACAAAGGGTTGGCAATACTAATAAAATACACAGGAAACAGACAGGTGAAATAGTAGACAGACAATTAAAAAACATGGCGACACTCTGGTTTCTGTTCGCAAGAGATATAAAAATCACACCCAGCGACAATATGATTTCCGTTCACAACACTTCGAAAAAGACACACAACACTGAACACTCACTGTAAACACTGCGCTGAACTGTCGGCCCAAAGATGACACACCATAGCCGAGGAAGATGGGGGGGGGGGGGGGGGAGAGGACCTGGACAGATGAGGGGGAAAACAATGAGGGAGGAGAGGAAAAACGAAAGGCGGGGGGGGGGGGGACCGAAGGAGGTAGAGGACTCATAAGGGGGGGGGGGGGGCAGGACAGACGCGAGAGGGAATGGGAAAAGGCAGAGGAGGGAAGTGCAAAAGGACTCGGTGGAGAGAAGGGGGGCACAGAGAGGGTAGATGGGGAAAAAAGAGGATGGAAGGGGGGAGAGGGAGCCCAGGAAAAGGACGGAAGAAAGGAGGGGAGTGAGGATCACAGTTAATAGGAGGGATAAATGGAGGGCAAGAGGACATCATCCTGGAGGGGGAGTTGATGGAAGCCACCTTGGGAAAGGAGATGAAGGGTGTAGAGATGAAGGGTATGGGGGACGCAACAGTGAAGGGGTGGCAGAGGGCGGGGGTTGGAGAGGAGAGGAGCAACCAGGGGGTGAGGGGGATCAAGGCGGCAGGAGGTGTAGAGTATGTGGATATGTTCGAGGAATAGGAGCATATGGGGGAAAGGAATGACGTCATAGAGGATCCGCGTGGAGGACGGGAGGCATACACGGAAGGCGTGGCGGAGTGCATAACGCTCAAGGATATGGAGGGGCTTATAGAATTTGGGGGGGGGGGGGGGAGGGGGACAGATATCCAAGTGAGACTGGCATAACAGAGGATGGGACGGATTAAGGATTTGTAGGTGTGGAGCATGGATGAGGGGTGCAACCCCCATGTCCAGCCAGAGAGGAGCCCAACTTTCATTTTCTTGAATACAGGAATCCGCTCCTTAGTGACGGATCCATTCGAGAACCACTATTTGTAAGTACTCAGCGTTGAAAAATCTCTTTCTTACAAGTGTTCTTTCAGCCCGCTGATAAGATAGAAATTGCATGGTGCAAAATGTGGACTTCCCTTTTAGCGTCACCTACGAGGTGGAATCCAAACTTTTCGGGACTGGTGCTGCCATCTGGAAACAAGGAGTAGTAGATCTTTGCACAGCTAGGTGGCGAGAGCTGCATATCTGATGAGTCAGTGTGGGGAGTGGTATTCAGCTGGGAGAACGTGTTGCGTGTCCACAGTGATTTCCGTAATACTCTGTGTTCGGTGTGTGGCGATTTTACGATGGATCTGCGAACAGAACAGCGTGTGTGTATCAAATTCTCTGCCAATCTCGGGAAAAGTGCTACGGAGACCCTTACCATGATTCAACTGGATTTACGATTATGACCCAGAGACAAAGCAACAATCGTCCCAATGGAAGATCCCGGGCTCTCCAAAACCCAAGAAAGCGAGGCAGGTGCAGAGCAAAGTGAAGAGCATAATCATCGTTTTCTTTGATACCAAGGGCGTTCTGCACGAAGAATTCGTCCCACCCAACCAAACAGTGAATTCCGCGTACTACTGTGACGCCTTGCGATGACTCCGTGAAAACGTGCGGTGACGACGGCCCGAACTTTGGCATCTAGGGAACTGGCTGCTGCATCACGACAACGCGCCCTGTCACACGTCCTTGCTCACCAGGACCTGTTTGGCAAAAAACAACATTGCGGTTGTACCCCACCCACCGTACTCGCCAGATTTGGTCACTTGCGACCTCGCGCTATTCCCAAAACTGAAACTCAGTTTGAAAGGCCATCGGTTCGACACTCTAGAGAGGATTCAAGAAGCATCGCTGGTGGTGATATACACCATCAAAGAACAGGACTTCCAGAGAACGTATGACCACTGGCAGAAGTTCTGGGACAGGTGTGTAGGTGCGGATGGGAACTACTTCGAGGGTGATGGTGACCATTATTCCAAAGGTAAGATTTTCAACAGATGGCAGCACCAGTCCCAAAAATTTTGGATAGCACCTCGTATGCCTGTCAATTCTTGGTGAAACCGTTGGCACCATTTCGCTATGGTTGAATGTGACATTGAATTTGGTCCACACACAGTCAGAATTTCACTGTGAGTCTGTGTGCGCGGCCGCAGTCCGGTCGCAATGGTAACACCGGTCTCCGTCAGATTACCGAAGCTAAGCGTTGTCGGGCTTGGATAACACTTGGATGGGTCACCGTGGGGGTCTGACGAGTGCTGTTCGTAAGAAGGCTACGCTCAGCCCTTGTAAGGGCAACTGATGAGCTACTGGATGGAGAAGTAGTGACACCAGACACGAAAACTCACGATGGCTGGGAGAACAGTGTGCTGATCGCATGCCCCTCAGTAATCGCATCCATAGACTCCTAACGGCTGAGGGTGACACCGCGGCCGCTCGGTATTGTTGGGCGCTCAAGGCCTGTTTTGACGGTGTTTGTTTACGTGTGCAATTGAGATGTTAGTCCCACAAGACTTTACAGTCCCCCGTATTTCAACTTTGGAGAACGTTTTCAGTTGACGAGCCATTTCAGTCCCACAGCAGAACATGTATTCTCCTCTGGCAATTCGCACTCATGTTGCACAGTGGTTTTAGCGTAGGACTGCATGTGTAACTTTTTTTCTGAAATCCCTGCGAATATACATGACGTATATAGAGGAACCGTAAATGTTTTAGATAGTGGTAGGCCCTATCACAGACTAATTCGAATAAAAAATTCCATATAACATGAGTCCACCTTATATTGGTTACAGAGATACAGTTGATTACAGAAATCAATTTTCATTTCGTGTGTTGGTACTCCGGTTCTTGTGAGTTTATTTATAGATTACCATGTTTGTTTTGACTTTCAATGTCTGAAGTTCCTTTTGAGTTAACGGAAGTGAATTTTTCTTCTGTTTGATTTGTTGGTCAATTCAACTGTAACATTTAAGTATGCTGAACGTAAACTATCTGATCAAAGGTGTTCGGACACCTCCATGCAATGTGGAATTGACCACTAGATGTCACGAGAAACGGACCGCCAATATAAATTGATGCGGCGAGTGCCGAGTTGCCGGTCAGCACAGAAGCTGTAACAGCAGAATGGATGATTTAGGAGAGCTCAGTAACTTCGAGAGTGGACTACTCGTTGGATGTTACCTCAGTAACAAACACATAACGGGCTTTTCAGCCCTTCAAAAACTGCCGAAGTCGAACGTTGGTGATATCCTTGTGCAGTGGAAACACGAGGGAACAATGACAGGTAAACCAACTCAGATCTCGTGTATTGATGGACGGGAACGTCGAGCTTTGAAGAGAGTGGTTGCAAAAAATCGCGTCAAATGATCAAACGGAATCTCTCACTAGCTAGCACAATGACTGTAATTAAAACGAATGGGGTGCCGTGTTTGAATGACTTCTCATAAGCCAGATATTTCTTTAATCTACGCTAAGCGAGGCTTGAGATGATGTAAAGAGTGGTGCTACTGAACAGTGGATGGCTGGAAACGAGAGATTTGGAGTGATGCGTCATGCTACATCCTTTAACAATCGGATGGGATCGTTTGGTTGTAGCGAATGCTTGGAGAATGTTATCTGCCATCATGTATATTGACGACAATGAAGTACAGACGAGATACTGTTACGAGATGGGGATGTTTTTCGGGGTAGGGGTATGGTCTCCTCATCGTGCTTAAGAACACACAAAATGCGGAAGGATATGAATACATTTTACACCACTGTGTACTGTTCAGAGACGATGATAGTTTGTATCAACATGACAGAGCACCTTGCCGTAAAGTACCATTTGTGAGGCAATAGTTTGTGGACAATAACATTCTTGAAATGAACTGATTTTCCCACAGTTCAGACCTGAACCCAACGGAACGCCCCCTGGAAGCTATCTTCTCCGGTTTCAGCTCTTGAGGAGTAATGGGCTGCCATTCTGACACAGACATTCATTCAGACATCTCATTGAAAGTATATCCATCAGAGTTCAAGGCGCCATAAAAGAGAAGATATATGATAAAATGAAATCACGTGGAAAATTGGATGACAATATAAAATCAATTATCACCATCAGACACTTACATCTAAAAGAAGGATATAGTCTTACTGCGTGTAAGGCTCTTCAGACGAGCGGAGGTAATTACATGTGAGAAATAATTGTATCACTGTATAAAGTTGTCTACGCAGCGATGATTGATGAGACATATGAAATGATTTTATACCGAATTTATGCATACAAGATTGTTATTAGTATATTGTATCCTAATAGTTAGTTGTAGCTGATTCTGTATTGATACCTGGGTGTCTGAAGATAAGAGTCTTGTGTCTTGGAAACTATTGCAGCTGCTTCGATATACACTGAAGGAAAAAACTGCAAGGCCAAGCGGAAGTTGTCACTTCTTCTTCCGTGTGTTTTTGCTTCTAGGAACCTTTAATTGTCGAGTGCTATTAATAGTGTTCCATAGATCTCGTGTTTGTTTTGAATACAATCAGAGAGAGTCCCTTCAGTCAGCCACAGTGCCAGTAGTGCTAGTGTTTGTTTTGAATACAATCCAGAGACAGGTAGTGCTATTTTCATTGTTTTCTACAAGAAGTGGTTAGCAATCACAGTTTAGTCAATAATCAGCCTCCTTTAGTGAATTAGCAGTCTAGTTAAAAGTTGATTTAGTCTCTTCAGGAAATTGATTTCTTAGGATGGATAGGATGTGTGACTGCTGTGTACGGACGCAGAAGGAGCTGACCACTCTTCGCGAACAGCTGAGCGTGTTGATGGCCGCGGTCAGCCATCTTCAGGCTGCTGCCTCGGAGGGAAGCAGCAGTGGAGAGTCTGGTGCGTCGCAAGGTACACCCCAGGTGTTACATGCTTCACCCACCGCCCCTGCTGTCGAGAGATCGTCGCGGGTACCGGGCGCGGTTGGGCCACCCTCTCCCCAAGGGGAGTGACGGGTTCAGCGGCGTTCGCGGCGCACGAGCTGGAGAGTAAATGTGGAGGCTGGCCGTGTGGCATCGCCCGCTCTGCCTGTGAGTGGACATGTGGCCGCTCCTTCAGCAAGGTCCGAGCAGGCACACGGGGGGAGGGGTTTTTTAGTTATTGGGAGCTCCAACGTTAGGGAAATAGCGGAAAGGTCGGGGAAGAAGGCCAGTGTTCACTCTGTCTGCTTGCTGGGGGGTCTCATCCGCGATGTGGAGGAGACCCTACCGGCGGCGATAGAGAGCACTGGGTGCACCCGACTGCAAATTGTTGCTCATGTCGGCACCAATGACTCCTGCCGTCTGGGTTCAGAGGTCCTCCTCAGTTCGTACAGACGGTGGGCGGAATTGGTGAAGGCGGAAAGCCTCGCTCACGGGGTGGAATCAGAGCTAACTATTTGTAGTATCGTTCCCAGAACGGTCCACTGGTTTGGAGCCGAGTGGAGGGTTTAAACCAGAGGCTCAGATGATTCTGCGTAGAGCTGGGGTGCAAATTTCTCGACCTCCGCTATCGGGTGGAGAAATGTAGGGTCCCCCTGAATAGGTCAGGCGTGCACTACACGCCGGAAGCGGCTACAAGGGTAGAATTCCCTCCCTAGGCCCGACAAGACGCCTCCTGAGACGCGGTAAGGTAGGAGTAGGCAAAATGCAACAGCAAATAACAATATTAATGTGCTAATAGTAAACTGCAGGAGCGTCTATAGAAAGGTCCCAGAACTGCTCTAATTAATAAACGGTCACAACGCCCATATAGTACTAGGGACAGAAAGTTGGCTGAAACCAGACGTAAACAGTAATCAAATCCTAAACTCAGATGAGAATGTATACCGCAGAGACAGGCTGGACAGTGAAGGGGGAGGCGTGTTTATAGCAATAAGAAGTGCAATAGTATCGAAGGAAATTGACGGAGATCTGAATTGTGAAATGATTTGGGTGAAGATCATGGTTAAAGCAGGCTCAGATATGGTAATTGGATGTCTCTATAGGCCCCCGGGCTCAGCAGCTGTTGTGGCTCAGCACCTGAAGAATAATTTGGAAAATATTTCGAGTAGATTTCCCCACCATGTTATAGTTCTGGGTGGAGATTTTAATTTGCAGGTATAGACTGGGAGACTCAAACGTTCATAACAGGTGGCAGGGACAAAGAATCCAGTGAAATATTTTTAAGTGCTTTATCTGAAAACTACCTTGAGCAGTTAAACAGAGAACCGACTCGTGGCGATAACATATTAGACCTGGTGACAAACAGACCCGAACTATTTGAATCAGTTAATGCAGAACAGGGAATCAGCGATCATAAAGCGGTTACTGCATCGATGATTTCAGCCGTAAATAGAAATATTAAAAAAGGTAGGAAGATCTTTCTGTTTAGCAAAAGTGACAAAAAGCAGATTACAAAGTACCTGATGGCTCAACATAAAAGTTTTGTCTCAAGTACAGACAGTGTTGTGGATCAGTGGACAAAGTTCAAAACCATCGTACAATATGTGTTAGATGAGTATGTGCCAAGCAAGGTCGTAAGAGATGGAAAAGAGCCACCGTGGTACAACAACCGAGTTAGAAATCTGCTGCGGAAGCAAAGGGAACTTCACAGCAAACATAAACATAGCCAAAGCCTTGCAGACAAACAAAAATTACGCGAAGCGAAATGTAGTGTGAGGAGGGCTATGCGAGAGGCGTTCAATGAATTCGAAAGTAAAGTTCTATGTACTGACTTGGCAGAAAATCCTAAGAAATTTTGGTCCTATGTCAAAGCGGCAGGTGGATCAAAACAAAATGTCCCGACACTCTGTGACCAAAATGGTACTGAAACAGAGGATGACAGACTAAAGGCCGAAATACTAAATGTTTTCTTCCAAAGCTGTTTCACAGAGGAAGACTGCACTGTACTTCCTTCTCTAGACTGTCGCACAGTTGAAAAAATGGTAGATATCGAAATAGACGACAGAGGGATACAGAAACAATTAAAATCGCTCAAAAGAGGAAAGGCCGCTGGTCTGATGGGATACCAGTTCGATTTTACACAGAGTACGCGAAGGAACTTGCCCCCCTTCTTGCAGCGGTGTACCGTAGGTCTCCAGAAGAGCGTAGCGTTCCAAAGGATTGGAAAAGGACACAGGTCATCCCCGTTTTCAAGAAGGGACGTCGAACAGATGTGCAGAACTATAGACCTATATCTCTAACGTCAAACAGTTGTAGAATTTTGGAACACCTATTATGTTCAAGTATAATGTCTTTTCTGGAGACTAGAAAACTACTCTGTAGGAATCAGCATGGGTTTCGAAAAAGACGGTCGTGTGAAACCCAGCTCGCGCTATTCGTCCACGAGACTCAGAGGGCCATAGACACGGGTTCACAGGTAGATGCCGTGTTTCTTGACTTCCGCAAGGCGTTTGACACAGTTCCCCACAGTCGTTTGATGAACAAAGTAAGAGCATACGGACTATCAGACCAATTGTGTGATTGGATTGAGGAGTTCCTAGATAACATAACGCAGCATGTCATTCTCAATGGAGAGAAGTCTTCCGAAGTAAGAGTGATTTCAGGTGTGCCGCAGGGGAGTGTCATAGGACCGTTGCTATTCACATTATACATAAATGACCTGGTGGATGACATCGGAAGTTCACTGAGGCTTTTTGCAGATGATGCTGTGGTGTATCGAGAAGTTGCAACAATGGAAAATTGTACTGAAATGCAGGAGGATCTGCAGCGAATTGACGCATGGTGCACGGAATGGCAATTGAATCTCAATGTAGGCAAGTGTAATGTGATGCGAATACGTAGAAAGATAGGTCCCTTAACATTTAGCTACAAAATAGCAGGTCAGCAACTGGAAGCAGTCAATTCCATAAATTATCTGGGAGTATGCATTAGGAGTGATTTAAAATGGAATGATCATATAAAGTTGATCGTCGGTAAAGCAGATGCCAGACTGAGATTCATTGGAAGAATCCTAAGGAAATGCAATCCGAAAACAAAGGAAGTAGGTTACAGTACGCTTGTTCGCCCACTGCCTGAATACTGCTCAGCAGTTTGGGATCCGTACCAGATAGGGTTGATAGAAGAGATAGAGAAGATCCAACGGAGAGCAGCGCGCTTCGTTACAGGATCATTTAGTAATCGCGAAAGCGTTACGGAGATGATAGATAAACTCCAGTGGAAGACTCTGCAGGAGAGACGCTCAGTAGCTCGGTACGGGCTTTTGTTAAAGCTTCGAGAACATACCTTCACCGAAGATTCAAGCAGTACATTGCTCCCTCCTACGTATATCTCGCGAAGAGACCATGAGGATAAAATCAGTGAGATTAGAGCCCACACAGAAGCATACCGACAATCCTTCTTTCCACGAACAATACGAGACTGGAATAGAAGGGAGAACGGATAGAGGTACTCAGGGTACCCTCCGCCACACACCGTCAGGTGGCTTGCGGAGTATGGATGTAGATGTAGATGTAGAAGTTGTGCAATATAAACGAAAGTCGCATAAGAGTAGCGCTAATACCACCACTATGAGGATGCAGATCAGGTTAGCCTTAAATAAACTCTGTAACTGACGTGAGCGTTAGTTACCTTTGAGACTAGACATGGTGAGCTAATGTTAGGAAGAATACCTTTAAGGCGAAAAGACCCCATTATCAACAGATCACTGAGTTTGATCGAGGTTATGTAATAAGGTTAGGAAAAGCTGGTGTTCCTTCTGCGATACTAAAGGACTTGGCAGGTACATAGCCACTGTACACGATAGCTGGCAGCGGTGATCACGAGAATGTACGGTCGCAGTAAGACCGGGCTCCTGACGGCAACGCAACAGTACCGAGAGGGAAGAGCAATGTTTTCGGCATACGGCTCTGGCGCATCGTACTGCATGTGCAGCAACAATTTCAGCAGCATCTGGCATCACAGTTACACGATGAACTGTTACAATTCTGCTACTTCAAGGACAGCTCCGAGCTAGACGCCCTGTAGCGTGCATTCCTCTGACCTCAAACCACCGCCATTTACGGCTACAGTGATGTAAAGCGAGAGTTCATTGGAGGGCGGGGTGGAGGTCTGTTGTGTCTCCCGAATAAAGCTGCTTCTGCCTTAGTGTCAGTGATGGCCGCATGTTGGTTAGGAGGGGGCCAATTGAGGTCGTTGTACCAACCTGCCTGCGTGCACAGTGGGTCTGCACCTGGAGTAAAAGCCTGCTGTGCAATTTCGTATTACAGCAGGAGCACTCTCTTAATTATTCCACGCAACCTGACTGCAAAACTGTACGTCAGTCTGGTGATTCGACCCATTGTGCTGCCATTCATGAACAGCATGCCAGGATAACGCTCGTCCACATACCATTGTTGTAGGCCAATATGTTCTTAAGTGTGTCGACATATTGCCATGAAATGCTCGATCACAATATATTTTTCCAATCTAGAGCACAAAAATTGACATCTCCAGTGTCAGCCATAAACAGCATTAACCGAATAAGTGCAACACACATGAAACTCCACCCCACAAACCGAGATCTGGCACCTGTACAACACAACGCATACACGTTTACGTGCTTGCATTTAACGTTCTGGGTGTTACAACAGATATTAATGTACAAGCATTTCACATTTAGACTGGCATATCTCGCGATTACATTAAACTGTGGTGTTGCAATGTTAATCGCTTAAATATGTTATCTAGACAAATGTATTCCCTAAACTTCATTACCCTACATTAATTATTTTTGGTGTTGCCATTTTTCTTGTCAGTGCAGAAACAGAAACGAAATAAATATTTATTCCCATCGTGTTACTCTTAATTGTCTCAATGCATTTTTTATTATTTCGTCAACAATCATCACATACTCATTCGTTACCTCGGAATATAGGATATACATCCCGAGGCTGTATCTGTACTCGCGCACTGCTCATGGTAGCGGCGCTACGTACAGAGCACGAAAGACGGTTTAAACTAATCTTTAAGCTATTAAAGCAATGTACCGACCCAGAATTGTATCATTCAGTCAGTATTGACAAAACTGGCCTGTTTGCCACAACGAGAATGTATTATCTTTCTATCCCTGTAGTTGATACGGCACTATCTACGGATACAAAACGCTTTTGTCAGTTCCACATTGGAACACTTTGTCTAGATCTACCAATGCGATACATGTTTGCTTGTTTTTCCTGATCTTTGAAAGTGACGTTCTCTTATTTTTTATATATTATTTGTCACAGTCACATGAACATTTCATTATTTTAGTATACTTAATTATTACCGCTCCGCTTCCCCTTTTACAACCACTGAAATTTAAAAATCGCTTTAATATTTAGAAAGTTTTTAAAAATTGTTTAAAGATCAGGTCACATTACTCGAATGAAAGAAAATATAAAATCTGCCAAAGAAGCGAATGTAGACATCTACGAAAAAACAAAAAGAGAATTTTATTGCACTTCGACTTCTAAGTGCTGTTGCCTAGACGTCGGAATGAGAGTGTTACACTGCTTGCAATAGTCTTTAGACAAAATTTTATCCTTTTTTGTCTTTATGTAGATGGTAACTTGGCTGATTTCATAGATTCTGTAATGATACTTTGTCTCCTTATCTACTGTCAGTCAGCAGATTCCTTCTGCCAGGTCTAAAACGGTTAACACGGCACTGTGTAGTGCTCTTGTGATTGTGTCGTATGAAATGTGAAAATAAAGAACATAATCACTTTAATCAGGTTTCTTTTCGATGAAAGTGATATAGCACAAGTGTGTGAATAGAAACAAGGTAAAATAAACTCAGAGTTTCCTATGTTCAATACACAGCCATCATTGGCAAAATCGTACCTACGTTTTCTATTAATATACCAGGAGTGTATTTTCTCTTTGTTAACAGAAAATGAAGATAAGACTTTTTCCTATGATCGCTGCATGTAGAATATATTAAATCTTCGTTCCCTTACACTCATACGTAGATTTGCACTACATTCCTTTCATAAGTTACCAAAGACCTCTGTGTAACTACTACTTGAGCGACATCAAGGTAATGGAGCCATTTGGTCCTGAGATTTCGCCATGTATAGTCTAGTACGTCAACACAGAACTAAGTGGTACGTTAGACAATACTGTGTTAGTACTCTTGTCATGCCTTGCACTGTGAAATCTGATTTATTGTACATGTAGTCATTGTTTGTATACCCACCACTCTTACAAGTAATTATTGTATACCGGACCAACTTCCACAAACTATTAAACGTGTGAACTGACGCCTTCTTGGACTCAAGATGGCCACTCTCAATGGGCTGTACATACATAAGTGTTCTTTTGTATTATCTTTCGACAGTACTGCCTGTGGTTGTTTTATATTTTAATTATGTTGATGAATTAGAAAATTGTTTCAGAGTGGAAACTGAGCAGCATTCGAAACCAAATGATTGGATGTTTCACGTCGTTCAGTGGCATCCATGTAGTAAAATATTATCATTCAGATAATACTCTGTGAACCTGTATTCTGAAATTGCACAAATCAACAAACAGAGCCACATGAAATATTTTCTTTAGTAACCGCTATCATCTGTATAATTTTGATCAATAAGCTTCTCAGCAGCATGCAAGCATCACACCTTTGTGGCACAAAATACAAAGCGGTCGCTACGACACAAATTTTTAGTTTTAATCACTGCAGTTTAGTTACTGATATTCCTTGCTGTTGTTCATGAAATTAACATTAGGAATAATAACAGTTTCTATCGGTCGTTAGTAATGTTATGTGTAGCGCCACAGCTTCTCCATAGTTGAGAGCGAGTTAGTTTCCGCCATTGGAAAAATTCTCGGTCTCTCTATTGTTTATTCACTCCCGAAAGATGCAGAGCCATGCATTTCTGTGCTGACGGGAATTTCAGCTAGAAAGCCACTTGAGCACGGATCTCCGTGTGGGCATCTGACTTTTACAGGCAGCTGCGTGTACAACACACTAGCCGTGTGGATTAGGCGCCACATCTGGGCACAGAAGAGTATTCAGTTCGAGCACCGCCCAAGTACACGTTCAGCCACCATGATTTAGGTTCATCTAAATCACTTGACGCACATGCTGGTTTGATTGCTTAAAGAAATTCACGGCCGATCTCATTTAACCTTCGTTTTCATTCCGAATTTGTACTTTCTGATTGTGTAAACGTATGAGAACGATGTATAATGACACTGTTACTAATGGTACCAACGTGCACGTCAATATCAGATTAGATTAGATTAGATTCAGTTTTCGTTCCATAGACCCAAAAAATGGGGCGATTCTCGTGGGTGTGGAACATGTCAGAAAGTATAACATAAAAACATAAAACATTTGAGTATAATACTACCCTGATCATTTGTCAGGAGATAGTCGAAATAGGTTAATACTATGCAGTAAACTGGAACAGCTAATATTTACAGAATTAACACGCTGTCAGAATGAAACACTGTCATGCACTATTAATAAATTTATCATACACAAAATAACTAATCTTTACTGTTGTGACCAAGTGTTGTCAAATCTGAAATCTAAGATATTTTTACTTAAGCTGGCTTAACAGTCTCCGTTAAGGTAATCATCTATGAAGTAGAAGGAGTTGCCTATCAAAAAGTCTTTCGAACTCTGTTTAAACCGTGCTTCATCTGAAACCAAGTTTTTAATGGATACTGGCAATTTATTGAAAATGTGTATTCCTGAATATTGGCCCCCTTTTTGGACCAAGGTAAGTGATTTTAGGTCTTTATGTAGATTGTTCTTATTCCTAGTATTGATACTATGTATTGACCTATTGGTTGAAAATAGACATGTATTACTTGCAACAAATTTCATTAAGAAATAAATATACTGAGTAGCAGTGGCTAGAATACAAAGTTCGTTGAACAGGTTTCTACAAGACGTTCTTGAATTCATACCACAAATGATTCTTATCACACGCTTTTCCACCCTAAAAACTTTTGCTCGGTTTGATGAGTTGCCTCAGAACATGATCTCATATAACATAATAGAATGAAAGTAAGCAAAGTGTGCAAGTTTTTTTATATTTATATCTCCTACCTCTTACATCATTCTCATGGCAAATACAGACTTGTTTAGGCGCTTAAGCAATTCTGTGGTATGCCCTTCCCCACTGAATTTATTATCGAGTACTAATCCCAGAAATTTAACACTGTCAACCTCTTCAATCTGCATGTCTTCATACGTTATACACAAGCTGGAAGGAAATCTCTTACAGGTTCTGAACTGCATATAGTGGGTCTTGTCAAAGTTTAATGACAGTGAATTAGCTTTAAACCACTTACTAATGTCAGTGTAAGTTTAATTAAGAGCTATTGTAAATCTGTACTTGACTTGCTACTTATTGTAATGTTTGTATCGTCTGCAAACAAAACAAACTTACTAAATGGCAATGTAGGAGATGAGAGGTCATTAATGTACACAAGAAAAAGCAATGGACCCAAGATGTAACCTTGAGGAACAACAAATGTAATTAATTCCCAGTCAGATCAAGACTGACTGCTTACGGCAAAGGTATTTCGCAATGACACCCTTTGTTTCCTATTAGATAGATAAGACTCAAACCATTTCGCAGCATTGCCGGTGTCACCATAATGTTCTAATTTACTTAAGAGAATGCTGTGGTTCACACAGTCAAAGGCTTTTGAAAGGTCATAGGAAATGCCAGTAGCCTCTAATTTATATTCTAATGAATTAAGTACATTCTCACTGTAAGCGTAAATAGCTTTATGTATAACAGAACCCTTAAGAAATCCAAACTTTGACTTGGACAATATATTATTTGCAGTCAGATCTCTAAGGATACGCTTGAACACAACCTTTTCAAATATTTTTGAGAAAGCCGGAAAAAGTGAAATTGGTCGATAGTTTTATGGTATCTCTTTATCCCCCTTCTTGTAAAGAGACTTAACTCACTTCAAGTGAGGCGAGTCGACAGGTTTGTTTATTACGATGGTGGAAGGGAGAATAAAATGATGGTAGAGTTGCTGTGTTCTTGGAATAACTGTCTAATAGAAATCCTGACCAATACCGATCAGAATACAAGCCAGACGAAAAGTTAGTTCCATTCCCAGTGCCTTTCTCTCTTATATGATGCTAAATCGAACATATTGTTTCCACATTATTTTTTGACCTTTTCCCGAAGAGGAGAATGTGCGGTTTGTAGAAGGCATATAATTAATATCCTGTTTTTCATCTATCATAAGTACACAGTGTCACACCATGAAGGCCCGAAGGGCACAGTGCTATCACCTTCCCCAACGCCAACTTCAGTTGGTTGAGCCGTAAATATAACAGGAAGCTGGACAGGAAGCATAAACATTATAACACTGTATCAACCTACTTCATAACCTCCCTCTTTAAAATCATCAAAACAGTAGCTATAATAACGATGGAATCTGAAGAACTGAACTGATATTTGTGCTGCAGCTGGGACTTGAGCTCAAGTCCGCTTGCTTAAAAGGCAGGAATGCTAGCCATTACAACACCACAGCACTATGCCCAACATTCCTATATAGACTGCCCAAGTCCGTGCCCTCCCCAACACATACTTCGTATCTTCAGTTTACTGTGTTGGAGAGAGCATTGGACTTGAGTAGTCTGTGCAGCAATATTAGCCATAATGCTGTGGTGGTGTAGTGAGTAACATTCCTGACTAGTAAGCAAGGACACCTAGCTTTAAGTATTGGCTGTGGCACAAGTTTTAATTCATTTTTTTCAGATTCCATCATTATCGTAGGTAAAGATGAGACTCAAATTTCTCGAGGAAAATTGTAATTATTAAAAAGAAAACAGTATCTGCTTAAGTGTAGAATCCTTTACCTAAGCCACTTCGAACTGCAGCTAAAGTGTAGGTCTTCTTCGTATCATAACATGGCATAATTATGTATGGTCATCAGTCGTTAGTGTTTTGTGGCAAAAGACAGGCCGTAAGGAATTCCAGTAAGAGAGGTTCTTGATAAACACCTTTGTTGATATGATATGACAACTTAATACATAGTTAAAGAATGCAGTGACAAAACAAAGCGGATAGACTGCATAGACAAACAATTTATGACAGTACTACGAGGTAAGTGAGAAAAATAATCAGACTGACTACACTACGAGCGACCGAGAGAAGTGGCGCAATGGTTCCTGCATTGGACTCACATTCGGGAGGAAGACGATTCAAACCTGCATCCAGCCGCCCAGATTTAGGTTTCCTCTGAATTCCCTAAATCGCTCCAGGCAAATGCCTCGATAGTTCCTTTGAAAGGGCACGGCCGATTTCCTTCCCTCTCCTAGACACCATCCGATCTTGTGTTCCGTCTCTAATGATCTCGATGTCGACGAGACTTTAAACTCAATCTTCCTTTAGTCTTTCACTGCGAGCGATCTGGTAGCGCTGACTTGTTCTACCCTTGTAGATCGGTGTATTCATCCCTTCTAGATGCTCAGTTCGAGTTTCAGCTCCGTACAGCAGTCACGTGATTTTTTTAGTACGTAATTAGTGCAGTTATGGGTTTTATTTTTCTTTTTTTTCTTTTGGTACATCCCGAAAACAAAATAGCGGAATTTATAGCAAATTATGCCATTAAATTTTGTGTTCAACCAGGGCAATCCACGAACGTAACCTCTGAAAATTTGAAACAGACTTATGGGGAACATTCCCTATCAAGGGCACACGTTTTTCACAACTCGAGAACACCTGATGATGAATCTCGATAGGGAGACCTAAACTTCAAAAACCGACGAAAACATTGAATGTGTGCTTTTGTGAGATCAGATCAACGTTTAAGACTAAGGATGATTGTGACTTGTTAAAACACTTTCACCGTACATCATATTTC
Source organism: Schistocerca gregaria (assembly GCF_023897955.1). Classification (NCBI taxonomy): domain Eukaryota; kingdom Metazoa; phylum Arthropoda; class Insecta; order Orthoptera; family Acrididae; genus Schistocerca; species Schistocerca gregaria. The sequence goes on from NC_064923.1 coordinate 457,468,930, forward strand.
GAGCGAAGCTTTGCACATACTAAAGGTTTGTGGCAAAATCGTGTCAAAAGACCTCACAACTGAGCAGAAGCCCAATCGAAGAAACGTTCGCGTTGATATTCTTGAGAGAATTGCCAATGACTAAGAATGGCTCAGCCATGTGATCACACTAGACTTATAAGTACGACCCTGAGATAAAGCGGCAAAGTGAGGAGTCGCACACTGAGACATCTCCTCGACACAAATAAAGCTCGAACAAGCAAATCAAAGATCAAAACAGTGCTGATTTGCCTTTTTGACAACAGGGGTATCGTGCACAAAGAATTTGTCCCTCCAGGACAAACTGTCAACCAAGTGTTTTACAAAAGTGTCCTTGGAAGGGTAAGGAAAAGTGTGAATCGGATGAGAGCAGACATTTCAGATAAGTGGATGCTGCATCATGACGACGCCCCATGTCACACGGCGACTTCCATCACGGAATGTTTGACCTCAAAAGGCGTTCCTGTTGATCCACAGCCCCCATATTCTCTTGATCTGAGTCCTTGTAGCTTTGTTCTTTCCCGAAATTGAAAATGTCTTAAAAGGACGTCTTTTTGGGACTCTGTACAACGTTCAGAAGAATGTGACAGACATATCAAAGGCCCTACCACTCGAAGTCTTTCAGTGCTGCTACCAATACTCGAAACAACAACTCCTCCGATGTATAGCTGCCGATGCGAACCACTTTGAGGGGGACAACATTGTTGTTTAAAAAAATAAAAACTTTAGTAGATAAAACATCGGTCTAATTACTTTTCTCGCTCATCTCGTGTTGTCAACCCTTCTCTCAAATCTGGTGACTGCATGGAACACCGTCAGTCCACTCAGTGTCGTGACAGGCAGCAAAGTGATCTCGCTACCCCGCTTCCCCCCCTCCCAACCCTGAAGGCGTAAACATTGTTCAACAGTACTCAGCCCAGTGCCAAAACAATGTAGTGCTGACGCAAAATACTATCAGTAAATACTCTAGTAACTGGTTTGATTAACTTATCGGTTGCTGATTTCAACACTTCGTTATTTAAAATTCGTTAACTATCGAAGAAATGAAACTCCGTCTCCTATACCTGAATTTTTCAGATACTTCAGGTTATCTATACTAATATATAGGGAGAAGGCATTGTTTAACGCTGTTACCAAAAATCTCAAAAAGTTCCTGACAGATTTACTTCAAATTTTTATACGATACTTTACTAAACGTTCGGACAGACAGACGTTAGATATTTTTAAATATACATTGTATATAAATATATATGGAACTTCATTAGAAAAAATCTCGAAAAGTTCTTTAGCTATTTGCTTCAAATTTTCATAAAATTCTCTAACAAAATTTTGATGACCATGCACTACTTATATTTTTAATGTATGTAGTTTATAGATCTATACAAGATACAATAGGAAAACGTCGTTGACAAAAATCTCAAAGCGTTCTTGCTCGATTTATTTCTGATTTTTTTACAATACTTCAATAAACATTCAGACGGACATAAGCTATATGTATTTTTTAAACAACGCTGTACAGACTTTCTGTTAAAACCAATACGAGAAAAAATGTTGTGCAGTGTAATGTGTGGTTTAGTTGTCTTTCCCATAGTCAATTTTAACTACGATGTCAGAACATTTAAACCAGACAAATTGTTTCTCATATATCTATTCTTTCTCCTTATATATATTTTTTGTAAAGTTTGCACACACAACAATGTGCTGCTCCTTTCATTCCTCGCACTCGATTTTAACAGAAAACAGTGAAGTCGTATTTGTGGCTTATCGGCTTACGATTAGGATAGTACTACGGAATCTGAACCGCCCTTAACTTTGTAATCCTACACGTTTACACATAAAAACCATGGAAAATACTGACATTGAAGCCACTATCCACGCAGGTCCAGCAGCTCGAAAGGTCTCTCTCACACCCCTTATACCAGTGACCCCAACCGATTTACCCATTCATTTTAATTTCCGATGAGGTTTCTTTTGCAACGACAAAGAATACGGTTCAGAGTCAGAGGCAGTAAGGAAGAGGAGGAAGAAAAGAGAAGGGAGGACATGAACACAGAGAGAGTAAAGGAGGAGATGGACAGAAAGAAGGGGCAAGAAGAGAACGATACAGAAATGGAGGAGGAGGAGGTGATAATGAAAAGAGTGGGGAGATGGAGAATAGGACGTGCATCCAATTCCGAAATATATATATTTCTTAATCAATAGATTATAATATAATTTTTAATTTTGTTTTGAGAGAAACTATATGAAATACTGAAAGTAATGTTTTTCTTTCCTTAGATAAGCAGCCTGCAAACTGGACGGTCTGACTGTTTTCGCAATTTAGTAATGGATGAGGAAGACCCAGTAATTATTTGAATGGAATAACGTTGGTGTTATAATCACGTTGAAAAGACCACGATCGCCTGATTACAGTATCACCGAGCAACTGTGGTCGTTATTTGAAAGAAAGAAAGAAATACGTCTCGTAATCCTCGCCCCTCCCGCCCCCCCCCCCCCTTCCTGGGCCCAGCGAAGCAGAGTAAAAATTTCTCGATCAAGCTTGGTTGACGTGGGGGAGGGGACCAAACAGCGAGATCATCTGTCCCATCGGATTAGGGAAGGATGGGGGAGGAAGCCGGCCGTGCCATTTCGAAGGAATCATCCGGCATTTACCTGAAGCGTTTTAAGGAAATCACAGGAGACCTAAATCAGGATGGCCGAACACGGAGTAGAACCGTCGTCCTCCCGAATGCGTGTCCAGTGTCTAACCACTGCAGCACCTCGCTCGGTCACGATATAGGCGTTTGTTGCAATTATATATTTGTTTTGTTATGTTGGTACATATTGTATATACAGCATGTCAAGTATCATCTTGATATGCAGGATAATTTTGTTCATATGAACTATTTATGTGGTCTTATTCACACGTATGAAGTGGAAACCGTGCCGCCGGCATAAAATTCTTTAGTCTGAATAACTGATTACCAAAAAATTTTCGGAAGGTTTACACAGATTATACTTCTAGACTATCAACAGCTAAGAAACGGGCACCTAAACTCGAATGGGAGCGTACTTCTCTTGGTATGATCCGCGGTAAGGATCCCGTAGGTGAGAACGGAGAGAAATATGGCGTTGGAGGATACGTTATTGAAGATGCATGAATTTCGGAAGGTAGGAGGTGTGGCACTGGCGGAATTAAAGCTATGAGGAAGGGTTGTTGAGTCTTGCTCTTGAAGATCAGGTGGCAGAGCACTTGCCCCACAGAAAGCAGAGGTCCTACTTCGAGTTCTGGTCTAGCACGCAGATTTAATCTGACAGGAAGTTTCATACACGAAACACTTTACGCCATTGGCATACCAGAAGAAACAGTATACAGAATCAACTATGGGAAAGCTTTTGCAACCTGAGTGCCGCATATGTTGAATACTGATAAAATGTTAATAAGAGAACGAGTCTTTCATCAATTTCTTTGTCGTTTTGAAACGTCCCCTTAGAAAAATTATACAAGACTGTGCTTAAACTGAAACACAATATTTTTGGCGCAACGCAATCTGACTTCCAAAAATCCCTACGAAAGAATGGCGCTGACTAACATTAACCTATACGTTTCACAAATCACTTAACTCACAAAAATCTTCGTTACTCAAGCTACTGCAATACAGCAAGCGCCACTACTGCCAGCTAAATAAAAGATACAAACTACTGAAGGCACTAACTACTGATAGGCATAGTTAGCAAATGAAAGATTTTAATACAGAACAAACAATGTATTTACCTTAATAGTCATTATATATATATATATATATATATATATATATATATATATATATATATATATCAGTTCATGACACCAATTCTTACAAATTTCAAAACTCCGCCATCTCTCTCCCCACGTCCACCACTGCTGGCGGCTCACCTCCAACTGTGCAACGCTACGCGCTGTTCATATCCATCTGCCCAGCGCTACAATGGCGAGTATTACAACAATGTGAACCAGCCACAGACTGCACACAGCATAGTCAGTGATCTTCATACAGATCGCTACGTGGCGTTACCAACAAAAAAACCTAAACACCCTACTTACAGTTTTAAAATTTCAACTGGTTTTTACAATGATATTTTACTTTGGATGAGAAGTATGTCCATCGCTTCATGCCACATAAGATAACGAGATCAAAACAATGTGAACGTAAGATAGTAATCCTACTCAAAAAACAGAGTGTACCCAGTGTTTTATGGGATTTTAAGGGGTAAAAAAAATAACCAGCGAATACCAGGCATGTCTTTTGGACCGATGCTATAGCCTGAACTGTGAACGTGATCCATTTACGACACTACCAACGAGACGAATGGTGTTCTCTACTAGGACTTTACTGCTAGTGTTGTGCATACGCGCTGGACGGAACTATCATCTTATCGTGCCCCTCACCCATGTGACAGTGGTGACTCGTGGCACAACCTTAGTAAGGCGAAATGTTATTAATAGTGAAATCTAAAAGCCATCAATTTTAACTTCTGCTAACGCACAGAGAGAATGATGAAGCCATAGTCTCTTGGCAACTCCCGTGGTCACTGCCGCTATCAGTAGCCAGTGGAGATGGCCCTTCTGAACGTAACCTGTTGAGTCACAGAAAGTGACATACCAGGCAACCAGCGCAGTCGACTGTCAGTGGAGGTAGACAACCCGAGCGTGACATGTCGAGCAGTGGAAGGCAGTGTACCTTGGTATCCCCCTTTGTCACTGCTGCCGTCGGCAGTCAGTGGAGGTACACTATTCAAGTGTAGCGTGTTAGATGATAGAATGTGGTGTACCTTGTGCAGTCAGTAGTCAGTGGAGGTACACTATTCAAATGTAACGTGTTTGGTGATAGAATGTGGCGTACCTTGTGCAATCAGTAGTCAGTGGAGGTACACTGCTCAAACGCAACGTGTTGAGCGATAGAATGCTGCTTACCTTGGCAGCCCCTGCAGTCACTTGTGCTGTGGGTAGTCAGTGAAGGTAGACTATTCAAGTATAAAGACTTGAGTGACATAATGTGGCGTACCTTGGCAGCCCCGTGCTGTCGGTAGTCAGTGGAAGGTCACTACTCAAGTGTATTGTGTCGAGTGATAGAATGCTACATACCTTGCAGCCCCTGCAGTCGCTTGTACTATTGGTAGTCAGCAGAGAAGGCCCTTCCAAGTGTGTTGTGTTCAGTCATGTCATACCATGGTAACCCTATCAGTCATTGCTGCTGTCAGTAGCCAGTGGATGTGGACCACCAGAGCGTGGCATGTTTAAAGATGTAATGTGGCGCACCTTTTCTGTTTGTAGCCAGTACAGGTAGGCCTCTTGAATGTGGTGTGTTGAGTGATGGAAGGTGACATACCTTGGCAACCTCCGCAGTCACCATATACGAGGACTATTCGGAAAGTAAGGAACGATCGGTTACGAAATGGAAACCACAGTGAAAATCAAAACTCTTCTATCTGCAATAGCTAGCTACAACTTCCAGCTACTTATCTTCATAGTCGCCGATCCGACTTAGACGTTTGTCGTTGCGTTGTACCAACTTTCCAATACCCTCGCTATATAACGCAGCCGCCAGTGCTTTCCGCCAATTCTCTGAGCTGGCCTACAGCTCGTTGTCTGTGCCAAAATGTCTTCATAGCCAGCAGTTCATGTGAGCAGAGATGAAACTCAGAGAGAGACTACGTGATCGACTTGAATACTAGAGACACTGCCCAACACACATGTGCCAAACTTCATCGGATTTTCACTGTGGTTTCCATTTCGCGACGGATCGTTCCTTACTTTCCGAATAACCCTCGTATTACCGGCAGTCAGTGGACATGGCCCTACCCAGCATAGCATGTTCAGTCATAAAAGGTGGCGTTCTCTTCAAGCATAATGTGTTATGCGATGGAAGGCGGCGTACCTTGGCAACCCCCACAAACATAACTGCAGTCAGTAGTCAGTAGAGGCAGACCTAATGAAAAGTAGTGTGTTGTGTGACGAAAGGTGGCACACCTTGGCAACCTCTGCAATCACCACACATTACCGGTAGTCAGCAGACACAGCCCTTCCGAGAGCAGCATGTTTAGTCATGGAAGGCGTCATACCCTGTCAGCGTGGCGTGTTGTGTGATGGAAGGCGGCATACGTTAGCAACCCCCACAATCATCACTGCTGCCGATAGGCAGTGAATAAGGCCCTGCCGAGCATACTGTGTTTAGTCATAGAGAGTGGAATACCTTGGCACGCTCCACAGTCACAACTGCTGTCGATAGTCAATGGTCACGGAGTGGCGCTACAGTCTGGAGCCGCGCGAGCGCTACGATCGCAGGTTCGAATCCTGCTTCGGGCATGGATGTGTGTGATGTCCTTAGGTTAGTTAAGTTTAAATGGTTCTATGTTCTAGGGGACTGATGACCTCAGAAGTTAAGTCCCATAGTGCTCAGAGCCATTGGAACCATTTTTGAATAGTCAATGGTCAATGGAAGTAGACCTCTCGAATGTGGCCTGTTAAACGATGGTGACGTACCTCGAGAAACGCTGCAGTAGCGACTGCCGTCAGTAGCTATTGGATGTGGACCAAAGAATCGTTGCACATTGAGTCATATAATGTGGCGTACCTAAGCAACCCCCACAGTCGCCACAGCTGTCGGTAGTCAGTGGAAATAGACCTCCTGAGTGTGGTGTGGTGAGTGATGGTAGGTGTCGTACCTTGGCAACCAGCGCGGTCACCACTGCTGTCTGTAGTCAGTGGTCGTGGACCTCTTGAAGCGGCGCTGCGGCGGCACGAGCGGCCGCTGCGGCGGTTGCTGCGGCTGCGCCGCCTGCTGGTGGCAGCGGCAGGGGCCCGGCGTGCCCGTCGCACAACACACGTCGCACACGGCCTGCGCCTGCCCTGCCTGTGGCGCCGCCGCCGGCTCTGGGGCCGCCTGAGCAACGCCGCCACCCTCCTGGCACACCAGCTGCGTCAAGTAGCGCCTAATTCCTGCCCCCCCTCCCCCACCTTCTACGGCTCTAATCACACCGGGGTAGACAGAAAATAGAACACCACCTTCTGTAACGGTTGCCTCTCGAACTGCTCCAGAGTGTGGGAAATGAAGACACAAAAGTTTATCTTGTGTGATGAATTATTCTGTGTCACAAATGCGAACTAACAGCATGGTCCAGTGACGCATAGGAGCCGAGCAGTGAGGAGAGAATGGCGTGTCATGGGCAGTCTTTATAATGTCTGTACATACGCAAAACTTGCGCCATAATCGATATTATGGGTCACAGCGTAGCAGGAGTGGCTCGTAATGATGGCTCCACACGTAACTGCATGCTTGAGCAAGCATACGTGGGCTAGCACTTTTGTGAAAACCTTGCACAGGTTCCTCCTCCCATCACATGTGTCAAGCATGCTTGTACAAGCATTGGTTTGCTTGCCGGAAGATGACGAGCTCAGGCAACGATGCATTCACTGGCTCTGGCAGCCTGTCTGCTTGTGTTATGAAGGAAACGAAAGAGGAGCTGTGATATGTGGAGTAGAAAGTGGTGAAAGAACCGAAAATATTATTCTCACATCAACTGTTCACAGTATACATGTTATGCAAACTGTTTCACAGTATTGTTTTTTTCTCTATGTAATATTGTATTCGTTGGCTTGTCCTTCATTACTGTCCAAGCTTAGTACAGATTGTAAAAAAATTAAATGAGCGTAGGGCATAGTTGGCCTGGAGGCCCCTAGTCGGGGAAGTTCGTTCATTACAGTATTATTGCAACTTCAAACTGAATGTGCTGCACGCAAGATTCTAAAATTAAGAAGCACCTCCCTGAAGAGACAGACAGACTGCTATATCTCGATCAAAATAACAAAATGTTTGTGATAGATGAGCAAGGGAAAGATCGATGTTGTCGGTTCGTGTTTGTCGGTACACACAAAACTTGACAGCAGCAGTAAAAGCTGGACGTTTCCGAACTGGATACATCGACATGATGCTCGTTAAGATGCAATATTGGATATTTTTATCAGGATGACAAAAGTCGTATTACTTTTCCACATACTGTTGCAACGAATTTAGGTCGTTCTGTCGCTAAGACACAATGCAAAAAACGAAATAGAAATCGCGATTGTTACGTCACTGGCCGCAAGTGTCGTCTGTAAATGACGACGGCAACTGGCACCTGAAGTAGCAGAGCTACATGACAACAGTGAACAGAACAAAAGGCGTGAGCACACTCTTCTCTGACTGGTTGTTAGTATTTGTCTATGTCAATGATATTCTTCAACAGTGGTGTAACTTAAGATGTTACTTTCTTTTATTTTGAAGGCTATCCGTTTCAGCATTTCACTATGCCATCTTTAGTCCCCATATGCATTTCTCCAGATAAAGGATAGTGTTATATAGTGCCATAAATGCCTCGATGCCGTGATTTAAATCGTTTCACATGTGCTTCATTCGAAGACTTGATAGCAACTCTTGATCACTTGATAGCATCTCTTTGAGTTGATAGCAATTATATAGACTTGACAGCAACTCTTGATCAATTGATGGTAACTCTTGATCTTAAGTTACACAGCTGTTGGAGAATTTCATCGACATTGACAATTACTTAACAATCTGATGTTCCCTGTCCATGATGGACCAACAGAGGTTATTGGTATGGTCCAGTAAACAAATAACTGTCAATCACTTCGTTATCAGAAGTCAGATATAGTACCGTATGAGATATTTTACTGCACTCTCTTAACAATTATTCGTTATTTGACTGTTGTCAAGTTGCGCTACAATGTTGCCAAGCCTCAGACAAAAGGGAGGAGCGGACAGCAAATATGGGCAGAATGCGTATTTCCTCAGTGCAGCTGGCAACAGTTAAATAGGATACGTGATGCTGCATTGTTGCGACTCTGGCTGTCAGCACTACGCAAGAACTGATTACACAAAATAATGTTGCTCTGTACAGAAACGCATTCCTGTCCTGAGCGCTGGAGATCCTATCCATGTTTTTCGAGCGGCCGCCTCAGTTGACTGCTACCCGCCGATCTGTCCACTTCCAGAGCTCTAGCTGCTCTTTATTACACAAAATGGCACTACAGTCTCAGAGCATCACAGCTGTAGGAAAAGTTTTCATAATCAGGCACATGTAGTTACATACAATGCCACAGACTTTTTGTTTGAAGAGCAAAATAAGGAAGCAAAAATCTCATTAACACTCGAGGGCGTGCCTCTTTGTATAAAGTGCGCCAATCAGAAATTACATGGTCTTGCACCGTTCCATTGTTGTTTCACAACTACGACCCCAGACCTATTTCTTCATTATTGCTTCAGATAGCACAGTAATACGTTGTACTGTCATATGTCCAAGTGAGCAGCAGTAACAGAATGTAAACAACAAAATAAGTAAAAGAAAAGTATGTTACGTACAAGAAAATGATCCGGATTTCAAGCTGGCAGCACAATCCCATAATGAGAGTTATCTACGAGGTCATTAGTAATTAAATAATCGTTTGGCAGGGATCTGATGCATGTGCGCTGTGTAAGAATTGTGCTTGAGATGGCTGCACGAACTACTAGCCATTCCAATTGCACAGTAAAAAAAAATAAAGGAGGAGATTTTTAAACTTAGTTACAATTGCTTCCCAAGACTTCTTTACTTCAGGAAAGACACTGAAGGAAGGAGAAGAAAGATTAATGTTAGGTACTTTGACAATCAGGTTGTAAAGAGTCTGACAATTTTCAAGTGGCATATTTTTTTTAAGCAACGTTGTATGCTACTTTAAATTTTTACACCTCTTTTGTTTTATAAGACTTCCGAGTACATGATTGCTTTGCCGGATCCTTTGTTTATGCGACTGTCTCATTTTCAGTGCTGTAGTGAGAAACCTCGACTTTGAACGTCTATACTCGCAAAATTATTGCTGGCACTAGCGTAACTCATTAATGCGATCATTTGCAGATTCGCTAGCGGCACCATACAAGATATACGAGATATTCGTTAGTGGACAGGTTTCAGCTGTTTGAATGCAGCTCCTGTACTGTGAGGTGGCTGTTCACAAGGGAACCCCCATCAGTATTGTTTAGGTATGGGCCAAGTAATTTTGTGCACACTCTACACATCACTGCTCGGAAACTGCAAGTGAGTTGGTTAGTGGCAGCTGCCATGTAAGAACACAACAGCACGAGAGCGCCCTAACTTTCGACGCCTAGCGGTCTTATTGGTTACTTTTCTCTGAATGCTGTTAAGTGTAACGTACATAGATGCTGCAGTCTGAGAGATAATGCACTTAAATCTACCGCACTATTGCTCCTCTACACTCCGTGAAACTTGGCGTCAAGATCGTGAGCACATCTTCAGCTGTGCATGTTTTAAGAAGCTTCTGCGAAGGGCAACATGCATGACGTAACTGTCTTACAGGCCAAATACATACCGATTTGACAAACAACGTGCGCAGTTCATGATGTGCAGAGCTACCCCTTGCCAACTCAACTAGAAGTTTACGTCAGTGCCAGTAGTACACAGCAGCAGACTTCAGTTCGCTCGGCATAAATCCTGCTACGTGATAGCCCACTCCTCAGATATGTTAATTCACTCTCTATATACAGGGTGTCCCATTCAAACCTGCCTGATTTCAAAGACACAGGAAAAAGAAACCACAGTAGACATGACAATGGAAAATGCACCACATTGTAGATCATCTCTACATGTGAACCATTTGTAGCATGAAGAATAGTCTATATTCAATTTTATCCCAAGTTCTTTGTAACATTTCCTCTGTTATTGTTGCAATCGCATTAGTGATACGATGTCACAACGTAGGATTACCGTCCACTTTGGTAGCACACACGCGGTCCTTCACGAATCCCCACATGAAGAAATCAAATGGAGTAATATTGATTGAACGTCGTGGCCAGGGAATGGGTCCTTCGTGTCCAGTCCAACGACTGGGAAATTTCCTGTCCAGGAACTTGCGTACAGCCGTTGACCAATGCGGTGGAGCTCCATCTTGTTGAAAAATGATGTTGGGTTGCAATTCTTGTATATGAGGGTACACAAACTGCCTCAACGTGTCCAGATACACTGACCCACTCACTGTTTGTTCCGCAAAGAAGAACAGTCCAATAATTCTGTCGTGCATTAGCCCACACCAGACGTTTAGTTGAGTTCTATCACGAACATGGTCAATGGCAACGTGCGGATTTTGCGAAGCCCAGATCCGAACATTATGCCTATTAACCGTTCCTGATAGATGAAAGGTTGCCTCATCTGAGAATAAACAGCTTTCCAGTAAGCTGGCATCCATACCAATACTCTGCAGCATATCTGCAGAAAATTGTTGTTGGCGTGGTTCGTTGTTCAGTGTCAGATGTTGCAGAATGTGCAATTTGCTAGCACACATATGAAGATACTGGTGAATTAGACCATGCAATGTTGATCGAGGTACATCAAGTTGCCTAGATGCTTGACGAACTGACTTACGTGGGCTTCTGAGAAACGTTTGTCTGATGTCCTCCAGTGTCTCTTCTGAAACACCGTAACATGAAGCGCCAGATTGTTCCAGAACACTTCCTGTTGCCAGAAACTTCCTATACCATTCCTTAACTGTTTTCACATCAGGTGGATCAATAATTTCTTTGCACAGTAATCGGCGATTTTGTTTCTGCAAACCACACCACCGCATGCACGCGCTGCTGTGGGGTCGCCATTTTCACTTCATGCGACCATGCTGCACACTGGCGACGATACTTGGCACTTCTGACGCGGGAATATAAATTCTGTGAGATGCTCTACAATGTGGTGCATTTTCCATTGTCGTATCTACTGTGGTTTTTCTCTCCTGGGACCTTGAAATCAGGGAGCTTTGAGTGGGACACCCTGTACTATAATAAAATTAGATCGTACATCAGTACATATTAAAATTGTACTGACAGTAAACCTATTTTGTGGGTTTCTGAATGAGTTATAGTATATTAACCTATGAAGTTTATCATACAATGATCCATTTGAGGCGCTGAAAAGGGAAACTCCCCATCGCACCCTCCTCAGGTTTAGTGATATGATGGCCCAGTAAAAACCTGGACACAGATCAAGCTTGAAAACAGGAGAAGGTATGCTGAACTGTCAAAAAAAGCAAAATAGAAACAGTGAACGGTCCAAGCTCAGCAAGTACAACACCGAGCGTTTGAGCTAGCCACAGTGTTGTTCAGTGGTCACGGTGCTGGACTGAAGCAGATGAACAGTGTTCAAAACTTTCTAGCGTCATATTTTTATTTTTTTCACAAAATTATCAACTGCCTGTCTGGTCATTCAAATGTTTGTTCTCCTTCTGTAGTTTCGGCTATTTGCATCCCATACATTGGTTACAGAATATGAATCATTTGCTAAGAATACATTACTTTGCAAGTAAATGTGATTAACAGCCGGAGCAGGCGAGATACCGCATAGACATCTCACAGAAATGAAAATAATAAATAAAAAGGGTGTGAAAAATGTTACAACAAAGGAACTCAAGAGCAGTACTTCGAAAACGGAACGCAACTTCAAAATTATTAGAAACATATGTTTTGATACATCACAGAGGAAACAGTATGATTGTGAAACTGTAGTGTTCATTTGTTGCAGCTTATGCGACAGACAATTATATTTTCATAATTTCTTTGGGAGTGATCACATTCACATTCGTACGAACACCTAAATCGGACAAGGAGTTATATACTTACTCATCAGGCGTACAAGTTAGTTGCGTCGATAAGAGATTCCTAGAATATGACACACATACTGTCATTAATAACGGCATGACATATCAGACGTGTTTTCCGGTTGAGGATTCGATTGACTTGTCGCCTGTCATCAAACCTTTGCGGTTCCCATTCGAAAGCCAATTCCTTTCAGCTGCTAATAGAGTACGTGTGCAGCATCAACTTTCATTATAGGTCTCTTAATTACACCACACTGTTGGAAACCGACGTTACACCACGACACGGGCCTAAGTTTGAATACAACGAGTAGACACGTAATGACCAGACAGACAGTTCATCACTATGGGGAAAAAAATTGGCATGATGGAGCTTTGAACATGGGCCCATCCGCTTTGTAGTCCAACTCCGTGACCACTTTTTTTCCGTCATTGTTCGTCGTATTTGGTCGTAGCGGACGCTACATTACATCCGTTGTAATTCGTTGTTGATCCAACGCACTTAGCCACGATGCCATTGCTTTTCGGCTATGCTCGATGTTGTGCTTCTCGAGCTTGGACCGTTCACTGTTTCTATTTTGATTTTTTTCACAGTTCAGTACACTTTTTCGTGCTAAACCTGTGTTCGTTTTTGAGTGGCTGTGTACTGTGCCCCCTTACCACTAAATCTGCGGGGGACTGCGATGAGAAGTTTCCCTTGTGAGAATCATAAGGAACTAAACCACATCACCGTCGATTGTGAAATTGTAGAATTTACTTATGCTTCTAAAATCTGTAGCACGGTTTATCTGCTCTGTATTGTATATTGTATATACGAAAATTTACGAAAAGCTGTATCACTGGTTTCTTTGATATTCACTTAAAGGTGGGATCGAAGGTGGTGTGCTTTAGGCCGTTATAAACCTCAGCGCCTCATTTGTATTCTAATCCAGTGACCATGCTGGTAGACATTCCTGCTTAAGTTTAATAATTCCCGCAAACGACACTTCTTGTTTGGAGTTGGTTGTTTAATGTCTGGGAATTGGCTTTTTCGTGTAAACATGAACTATATTGAATCTATTTTAAATGCTAACAGAAAAATAAAGCTGAGAGGAGAGATCGTGAGTCGTGCTTGGGTAGCTCAGTTGATGAGGTCCCGAGTTCAAGTCTCGGTCCGGCACACAGCTACTAGATCTACAACTTTGCTTCCGCCATTGTTTCTCGAAGTTCGGGGCTTTATTGTGAACAAGTTACAACAAAATTATGATTCATAGTATTGCCCATCGCTGGCAACTACATTCTCCCATCTTTCGGATAGCATACGAATCCCGTGGCGCAAGAACTGGGCGTCTTTTGTGGGGATCCACAAATCAATTCAGCTTTGCAGTTGTTCATATGATCGGAAGTGTAGGCCAGCCAAGCTGTATGCGACTGATCGAAAAAGGTGGTAGTCAGAGAGAGCAACGTATGGAGGTTACGGCGGGAGGGACAGAACTTCTCATTTCAACGTTTACATGTATATTTTGACGGGTTTTGCGACATGGGGTCGAGCACTGACCTGCTGCAACATTACCTTTACGTGTCTGTCGCTGTATTGTGGCCGTTTGTGTTTCAGTGGTGTGCTCGAACACATGAACTGCTTTCGAAAATGATGTCCTGTGACTGTATTCGTCTGTTTCAGTGGCCACGAAAACCGCCATGCCGGTCTTCAACAACAAAATCACCGTTCTTAAGGCGTTAAAACATTCTCTGCACGTTCTTCCACTAATAGGTCCCTCACCATTGGCCTTACCAGATTTCTTCATGTTAAAGCAGAAAATTAAAACTTCCCGCAAATGGCGAGAAATGTGTACGTAAGTTAACGTACTTAATCGAGAATAACCTTATGATGCAATCACAAATCGACTAATATTTTATGGCATTATGTTTACAGATGCTTAAGCTTATTGTATTACACCTATGACCAACCACCCGAACGACACTTGCCGCTACTGCCGTCTATTGCAAAACGGCGGAAGCAAAGTTGTAGACTTAAAATATAACCTGCCAGAAAGCTTCACACCAGCGCACACTTCGCTGCAGAGTGAAAATTTCGTTCTGGGAACAGAAAAGTAAATTACGAGGAGAAGTTAGCCGCAGAGGAACTACGGCCTACGAGAACAGTGATGAAATCAAGTAAGCGTGACTACAACGAACATTTCACAGGGAAGTGTACAACTAGCACAAGTTGTCGTGCGGATGCAGCATCAGAATACCACATTTTCAGCCTGAATGTAAATTCCTGAACTAATACATCTGTTACGGAGATGTAAAATTTTCCGAAAAATGGAAAAGCACGAAAACTACCAGTTACACAAAAATGCGAAATGGAGAACTGCGAAAGCTTACACATTATCTCGTTACTGCCCTAAACTGTACTTAATTATGTGCAAAACAACAAAATTCCACAAAAACAATTCTTTCTTTTGTCAGATAACTTATGCATCTTATTATTATTATTATTATTATTATTACTGTTGTTATTGGCAGTGGTTGTAGCTGTGAAAACTTGTTGATAACCGTAAATATTATGCAGCAGATGCTATTAATTTCACACTATCAATTTTTTCTGAATCTAAAAGTTTGTGAACACCCAGAATGTATACTCGCGAGCCGCCTCTGAAACTGATGCTTTGTTGTTGGGCGTTGTCAATGGCGAAGAGTGCACAATCTCTTAATGAAGGAACTAAGAGCCAAAGCGTAAAGTGTCAACTAATAAGTACTTTTTATCAAACTATACTACATAACCCACTTATATGCATTTTTTTTCGAAAATCCTCCACAATTGATTAAAGATGTTAGTCTTCTACGGAGCAAGTACAAGGAGCAGTCAACTGCATGGAGAATCCGTAACGGCTCCGCAGCGAAACTTCTGCAGCCTTGTTGACGGACGGCAACGTTCTGTGGCAGGATAACGCCCTCCTACATGCCAAGGTTGCTTGGACTACGCTGCAGAAGTTTCGCTGGGAAGCCTTTACATGTCCTCAACACAGTCCCGATACCTCATACGATTTCCGCATTTTTGGGATCCTGAAGAAAGACGTTCCTGGCTGTCGACTGGCTTCGTACGAAGATGTGCACACCTGGGTGCCATGGTTCCGTAGGCAACCGTGAATATTTTTCCATGAAGGCGTTGACCGCCTTGTCTCACAGTGAGATAAATGCATTAACAGTTAGTGTAATTACTTTTGAAATAATGAACAGTTTATTTACTTTCTTCCCATTTGCCTCGTTTTCATTTGACGGTTCTTCACAGAATGATCGCAAAGAGCGTAAGTGTTAGGTTGGTACCATATACTGAACAAAGAGCATTGTAAAAAGTGCAATAATGAAGATAAGCTTTCATTATTTTCCAATTCTGCTGTATTTGGTTTTAATTTCTACACAACTAGTTCGTGGCTTTTAGGCCATCTTCAAGCGATTTTCAGTATGAACACACTACATTCTCTACATGAATGGAGACGTAATGACGTGCATGTAACTTATTAGAAATTTATTTCAAAAATTGTCAGTTGCATTAAAAAATGTGCCATATACAAAACATGTGTCATATATATTAAAATGGCAGCGTCTTCAAATTTACGTGTTCTATTGGATTTTGTGGACATGTATGTTGTTTGTTTGGCAGTGACATTTTAATATGGTGCGAAATTTACAAATACGCTGCACTGACCAACCTTTCTTAGCTCAATACAAAATTTGGAGGTTTTCGTTATAGTTTTTTGACGTATGTTAGTTGTTTGTCAGATGTAATGCGAAGGCACTTGTGTTGTTATCGTTAGATTTTATATGCTCTTTAAAGCGTATACGAAATTTTATACCGGTTTGCCAGATGCGCACCTAGTCACAATCGTATATTTTGTGTATCCATGACTTATTAACTGGAGCCTTTTCATTTATGTGTGCCTTATAATATATTACTAATGTTGTTTTCAGCATGAATTCCCAGTTTGATATCCATATTTTAGAAGAAACTTTTCCGTAACGTGGCAAAACTACAAATTTGGTCTTTAGTTTGGCTTTTTCCTTTCTAGAGTAATCTGTCCACATCTCATCTCCAGCTACTTTTCTCTTGAGAAACATCTTACGTTTCTGGTAGCATGTAAGAAACTTCAAGAATTGGTCATTTTGATGTTTGTGACGACCACACGAGATATACGGAGCAGTTAAATAAAAACTGGACACCCACCACAACGGGACCATGGAATAGTTCCATTCAAAAGTAATCACCACACTCGTTATGCATTTATCGCACTGGGAGATGAGACGATCAATTCCCGTTTAGTACGATGCGGTCTGCCGCTGATGGATAGACAACCTCATCCACTCTTGCACTTCCTCGTCCGACTGAAACCCGCGTCCACGCATGTCTTTCTTCAGATCGCCGAAGTTGTGAAAAATACGTGATGGAAGATTCGGGCTGCACGGAGGACGTTGCAATGATTCCCAACCAAATCGCTGAAGCGTAGCCTGAGTTCTACTGACAAGGTATGGGTAGGCGTTATCGTCCAACGCGATAATTCTGACAGCCCTGGTACTGATTCATGCTATCTCCTCCCAAAACATGAAAGAAAAGATATGCCATAGAAGAGGTCCACTGTCAGAGGTATCAGAAAGATTTTCGATTATAATTTTCGACTCGATCGCTTCCTGGTCAGAACTCCTTACCTCAAACTGATACATTTACCTTTCTCCATCATACCTGAAAGTTTATAACATCATCACGGAATCACCGTGTATAAGCTGACCCAGGCTCTACCGTGATAACAGCTGAGCTGATTGCCGTACTGGAACCCTTGATCTTTGTGCAAGTGAGCGCTGAAGAAACAATAGCCACAACATCCGATAGCATGTCTGCCTTGCAATTAATTCAAACCACAGCAGTTGCACTAATCCTACAGTTAATGCAGTCATTGACAACATGTTCGACATGAAAAGAAAACATCGAAACACAGTAATGTCTTCACTCAAAAACCACACGGGAATCCCTGGAAATGAAAAGGTAGATATCCTCACTGAGCAAGAATCTACAAACTTGACTCTTAAATACGAGAATATCCCAGTACCGGATATGATTCCCATACGCAGAAAACAGTGAAGAAAGAATGGTCAAGAACTTCTGAAAGGAAACATTTCCATCATGTGTTAAATCATCTAATAATTCCCATAGAGCCATGGATTAATAGGACAAAAACATCAAGCTTCACAGTAGCGACTGCGAGACATGTTTTTTCATGGGAACTTCAAGAAACACTTTTGAAGAACCAGTCTATGTGTCTGTGGCGAGAAAGGTGACAAAATTACATCTTTTACAATGTATTTGGAAAACGATGCACATAAAAATATTCGAAAGTAATCTTGGTCACTAGTTTCTACATCGTCACCTAACGAGTAGTCGTAGGCTATTGCGCGAGTCTGTTATCAACGCAAACTACTCGCTTAGTAAACTGGACTCTTGAAGAGATAAAGCGTGTGCTATGCTTTCAACATTGTTAACACCTTTAGATAGTAAATAAAAACATTTGTCTATGTAATTAATTTAATCCACACTGAGATGAAAAGAACATGTGCAGTATACAAAGGGAATTTTTCAGTGTATACTGCGCAACTAGACAGAATACTCCAAGTACCCTTCGCCATATTATTTGTCTTATCCACACTTTATTTTAAACCCCATGTGAAAATTTGCTCTTCTGGTTAAATATGTTAAGAAATCAGACATTCTCATTACTCGAAGAAAGGAAGATTAGGGTTTAACATCCCATCGACATGGGGTCACAAGAGACGGAGCACATGTCCGGAATGCTTCATGGATGGAGAAGGACATTGGCCTTGCCCTGTCAAAGTAAGTACCCCGACATATGCTGGAGCGGTTTAGGGAATCACGGAAAACTTCAATCTTGATGGCCGAACGTGGTTTTGGTGATTACTCGAGGGCCGGCTACTTGTAAACCTATCCTCACACCGAATATTGAACAACCTATATCTTTACTAGGCGTGCTCCTATTGGATGTGAACAAAAAATGTTAAAAAAGTGATAGCGTGACGGCTTTTTTCATGTTGAGAGCATTGGGCGGAAATTCTTTCAGGCTCGTGAGAATAACCTAGAAGCTACCTCAAAATGAAAAACACGATCTCGTTCAATAAGGCGGCACTGACCACTGGCAATATGACTATGCTAACTACATGGCAGTATAATACTGTTGCCCAATGATGATTAACACAGAAGACTAACCAGTGGTCAGTTGAGAGGCCAAGGTTCTACAGGGAGAGAAGTGTCGACAAGGATATTTATTTTAGCGCTACGCAAAGCTGTTCGAGCTACGATTATGCATCAAAACCGTGAACATACTATGACCACCACTATAAAAGCTATCATGATGCAGTGGAATAAAATGAAATGCTGACGGCTAAGGCTTTTGATCATCATCAGATATGTGCCTGCTTCTTAGTTTCAACTTGGTTAAACCTATCCACAGCATCTGTCTATGTAAATAAAAGAGCTCCTGCTACTGATTTTGTCTGTCCCTTATGTTCATCACTATCCTAATCCTTCCTGTACAATAGCAAGTCATCTCATTTCTTGTTTTACATGCAACTATACTGAGGCACCCAGTACTTCACTCTCAAAGATTAAACTTGGCGAACTAAACTTGTGACACGTATACAATGATGGATGTTGGAATTTAAGTTTACAAAATAATTTTTAGTGCGAACAGATTAAAAATTGAAGAGAATTACGTCTTTTACGCTCTTTACCTTATCCCTAAATTTTTTATATTTTTCATTTTCTGCCATTTCTGAGCTGAGGCCATCCTGTTTCTGAAGAGCATTTCTAAAGTACTTCCTATAACGGTGACACCTTCTTAGTTACTGTGTTAATTTCACCCATATCAGGAAAAATCGTATCCGATACACACGCACTCATAATGGAAACGGTATTCCATCTTCCTACTTAAACCTGTAATAATACTGTAAATTTAATGTGGAAGCAATAAGCCAAGCGTTCGCCTAAATGTTAACCGTAAGTACAATAACTGTCCTGACACACAGGAACGACTTCATTTGAATCGATAAAATCAGAAACCCCTCATGTCCACATTTTTTGCAAAATGAGATAGTGGCGGGTTATGTATCTTTGAAGGTAGCGACATTGATTGTGATAGAAGTACCTCATGTTCACTCATTGATTTCTATGTTATGAGATGGTAAATTTTCTGTTTTGTTCAAACGCCTCATGTCTAATGGGATGAGGCGTTTCTATACTTAAAAGAGTGGAAGCATTATTCTCTTTTGTTTTCTCGTTGGTTTCCTTCGTAGTTTACTTTGTTTTCTAAGGTTGTTGTACCCGACTGCTAAACAGTTGGCAGTCAATAATATACATAAACGTTATATGGCTGTAGTGCAAGTCATATTATGCTCAGTTTCATTACATTATTACATCTTTTAACTACTACTTCTGCACTGTTAAAGCATTTCTAATATGAGTGATGTATAACCAACAAGAAAGAGAGGGAAAAGCGTTCATAACAATATTAAATGTGATATTATAAAGGAAGCGAAAGCGAAAAATAGAAAATACACACAACCTACAAGGGGTACGTTTTGCTCAAAGCACATGGTTTACAATGCAGCACATATTGTGAATTATTTTGTTGTTAATACATTAATAAATCCCTTTAAAACGCCATTTTTTGCTATTCATTTGACGTAGAAACCCTCATGTCCACACTTTTGAGTAGAAACCCGTCATTTGCAATAACTATACATATTAATATATCCATTGCGTCTACAATAACAAACCGTATAATAGGAAATGTGTGGTTTTTATCAACAACTTTCAGTTATTGGTCCTTCTGATACCACGTTTTCGCTTCTCGTGAAAAGTTTGTGTTGTGGACATAAGGGGTCTCAGCTCTTAATAGGTCATTTATTCCACTGATAACATTTTCCACATTATAGTGTTCGAAAATATACCTCACGTCAAACGGTGCTGTGATCAAGAAACTGGATTCCTTTTTGGAAGATACAGTGCTCATATCCCTATCCAAGCCATTTTACATTACGCGTGTTTTCCACGTCCAGTATAGGTGAATCAGAGTATGGTTTCTGAACAAGGCTTAAAGAACTTTCCACTGGGCGACTTCTACTCTGTTGATAACTTATTTACAGAAACTCTTAAATTTAATGTTTCTGTTATTGTTGTGGTCTTCAGTCCAGAGACTGGTTTTATGCAGCTCTCTATGCTACTCTGTCCTGTGCAAGCCTATTCATCTCCGAATAACTACTGCAACCTACATTCTTCTGAATCTGCTTAGTGTAGCCATCTCTTGGTCTCCCTCTACGATTTTTACCCTCCACGCTGGCCTCCAATGCTAAATTAGAGATCCCTTGATGCCTCAGAATGTGTCCCACCAACCGGTCCCTTCTTCATGTCAAGTTGTGCTACAAATTTCTCCCCAATTCTATTCTGGACCTCCTCATTAATTATGTGGTCTACCCGTTTAATCTTCAGCTTCTTCTGAAGCACCACATTCCGAGAGCTTCTATTCTCTTCTTGTCTACACTGTTCATCGTCCATGTTTCACTTCCGTACATGACTAAACTCCATACAAATACTTTCTATAAAGACTTCCTGACACTTAAATCTGTACTCGATTTTTACAAATTTCTCTCATTTAGAAATGCTTTCCTTGCCATAGCTAGTCTACGTTTTATATCATCTCTACTTCGACCACCATCAGTTATTTTGCTCCCCAAATAGCAAAACTCATTGGTACTTTAATTGTCTCATTTCCTAATCTAATTCCATAAGCATTACCTGACTTAACTCGACTACATTCCATTATCCTCGTTTTGCTTTCGTCGATGTTCATCTTACACCCCCCTTTCAAGACACTGTCCATTCCGTTCAACTGCTCTTCCAAGTCCTTTACTGTCTCTGACAGAATTACAATCTCATCGGCGAACCTCAAAGTTTTTATTTCTTCTCCATGGATTTTAATACCTACTCCGAACTTTTCTTTTGTTTCCTTTATTGCTTGCTCAATATACAGATTGAATAGCATCGGGGAGAGGCTACAACCCTGTCTCACTCCCTTCCCAACCACTGCTTCCCTTTCATGTCCCTCGACTCTTATAACTCCCATCTGGTTCCTGCACAAATTGTAAATAGCCTTTCACTCCCTGTATTATACCCCTGCCACCTTCAGAATTTGAGAGAGAGTATTCCAGTCAACATTGTCAAAAGCTTTCTCTAAGTCTACAAATGCTAGAAATGTAGGTTTGCTTTTCCTTAATCTAGCTTCGAAGATAAGTCGTAGGGTCAGTACTGCCTCACGTGTTCCAACATTTCTACGGAAGCCAAACTGATCTTCCCTGAGGTCGGCTTCTACCAGTTTTTCCATTCGTCTGTAAAGAATTCGCGTTAGTATTTTGCAGCTGTAACTTATTAAACTGATAGTTCGGTAATTTTCACATCTGTCAACACCTGCTTTCTTTGGGATTGGAATTATTATATTCTTCTTGAAGTCTGAGGGTATTTCGCCTGTCTCATACATCTTGCTCACCCATGGTAGAGTTTTTTGTCAGGACTGGCTCTCCCAAGCGTGTCACTAGTTCTACTGGAATGTTGTCTACTCCCAGGGCCTTCGGTTCTAGGCGCTCAGTCCGGAACCGCGCGACTGCTAGGTCGCAGGTTCGAATCCTGCCTCAGGCATGGATGTTTGCGATGTCCTTAGGTTAGTTAGGTTTAAGTAGCTCTAAGTTCTAGGGGACTGATGACCACAGATGTTAAGTTCCATAGTGCTCAGAGCCATTTGAACCCAGGGCCTTGTTTCGACTTAGCTCTTTCAGTGCTCTGTCAAATTCTTCACACAGTACCATATCTAACATTTCATATTCATCTACCCCCTCTGCCATTTCCATAATATTGTCCTCAAGAACATTGCCCCTCTATAGACCCTCTATATACTCTTTCCAATTTTCTACTTTCTCATCTTTGCTTAGAACTGGGTTTCCATCTGACTTCTTGATAGTCATGCAAGTGGTTCTCTTTTCTCCAAAGGTCTCTTTAATTTTCCTGTAGGTAGTATCTATCTTACCCCTAGTGAGATAACCCTCTACATCCTTACATTTGACCTCTAGCCATCCCTGCTTAGCCATTTTGCACTTCCTGTTGATCTCAGTTTTGAGACGTTTGTATTCCATTTTGCCTGCTTCACTTGCTGCATTTTTGTATTTCCTCCATTCATCAATTAAATTCAGTATCTCTTCTGATACCCAAGGATTTCTACTAGCCCTCGTCATTTTACCTACGTGATCGTCTGCTGCCTTTACTATTTCATTCCTCAAAGCTATCCATTCTTCTTCTATTGTATTTCTTTTCCCCATTCCTGTCAGTTGTTCCCTTATACTCTCCCTGAAACTCTGTACAACCCTTGGTTCTTTCAGTTTATCCAGGTCCCATCTTCTTAAATTCCAACCTTTTTGCAGTTTCTTCAATTTTAATCTACAGTTCATAACCAATAGATTGTGGTCAGACTCCACATCTGTCCCTGGAAATGTTTTATGGGTCATTCCATGTCAAATCAACCAATTGTACTACATGATTTGAACCATGACCTCTCAGATTTGGATGAATTTTTTTCAGGTAATGTACCCACTAACACTAGTTTAAACTTGAAATTTCAAATTTTCTGACCATGGTTTTTGAGTTTCAAGGGTTTAAAAATTAAAAACTTCTGTTTTTGATCAATCGATGTTTGTTTTAAAATGCTGTAACTCAAAAACTATACAACCTAGAGAGCTCAAACTTGCACCATTGTTTTCCTCTAAAAATTCCCTTCAATTTGATATGTAACATGACTATGCTACCGAAATCCGAAAATTTTAAACTATTCAAAAAAATTTTTTTTGAAGTTTCCAAAATACATACCCTCGAATTTTTTTATAAAAATTATATGTGTTGTCCAGTCTAACTGACTACATGCATGAAAAATTTCAAGATGGGATCTCAATGGGTTCTTGTAAATAATAATATTTTACTACCACAATACACACTAGTCAGGTGAAAAGCAGACTATTTCTAGGCTATGAATACTGAGGTAGGCCTATGTAATTCTAACAAACTCAAATTATTATGTTAGCCTTTTTATGCAACATTACCCCCTTATTGTTTGTTATCTCATTAAATGATATAGTGTTGTAGTTCAGCTATGCATCAGAAGAAAGTGAACACATTTTAATTGGTAATATACGTGCTACAAGTTAAAAATTTGAATAAAGCCATTCACCCTCATCCTTAGTTGTAAATGACAGAGATTATCGTTTTCTTGGTTTTCCAGTGTTATTTGTGTAATCATTTACAAGAAGTTCCTTATATTAGAAATTGGCATATAACTAATTTCACTTGGGAAAAAGATTAACTTCTTGATATTTGCGTGGATAGAACTGTATTTCTAATACTAATTGGTATTTACAAAGGTAATACACATGGTGTTTATACGACTTAGTGTTTAGTGAGGATAGGTGTAACATAATTTAAATCTGCTTCTTTTATGACCTTTCAACATAATTTTGCAAAGCAAGAGAAGACAACTTCATTTCTTTAGCACTTTAAGTGTAGGTTCTTCCCGTAGCTGTTGTAGGATTCGCTGTTTGTAAAAGAATATTTCCTGGGACATCCAATATATCTCTTGGTTGTGGATAGTAAAAAGACTGGGCTGGACCCTTTGGGTGTAAAAAAAATGTATTCGGTACATGTCATTGTATTTTTCTTCAATGCATCCTAGCCACAAAGAGTCATCATATGCTACTGTCACAAAACCAGCAGCAATATTTTCCATATGTGATGGTGTTATTTGATTCAGTGTTGTCACATACTCAAGAGACTCATCCAGACTATAATGATAAGGATAGAAAGTAATTTGACTCTCTGTGCAGGATTAAATGAGTGAAACTTTTGTGTTCCCACAATTGCTTTTGATTCAGTAAACCGAGGAAGTAAGTATTCTCTGGTCAGTTCATAGTCCTCTGTTGTGCAATATACAAAGTCAATGTTTTTTATGTTTTCCATGGCATATACATAAAGTGATTTGGGTGTTAAGATTTGTTGGCCATATGGCCTTTGTAAGCTGGCTTTAGCAGATAGCCGCTTAACAGTTCTGCCAAGGCCATCGCATGCACTCTTGCCATGGGATGTTGCAAAGAACTCCCACTCTGCCTCAGCTTCAAAATCAGTTTTATGCAAACACACATTAAGGAAGTTTTTCTTATTTTTATATTGTGCAGCACTGCGATCAGAAAAGTAAGTAATCTTTTTAAGTGAAAAAGTCAAGGTTTGCTTTATGATTTCTAGCAGTTTTTTCTGGAATACATAGAAAGCGACTGTATTATGTTTCAGGCAATCTGATATGAAGACATACTGCAGATGTTTTAGTTTTCCCTCCCATTTATAATATATGATGAAAGGATGCAGTGTAGCTTGGATGTAGTCCAGTGGAATGATTGTATTTCATCTTGAACTACGAAAGAGTAGTTTTCTGTAAAATCACAGTTGACTACTAAATGGTCTTCAGTTAAATTGTCCTTGATTTCGCTGTAGTATTCTTTCTGCTGACTAGCTATAAATGAATGAGTTTTTACCTTCATTAGAGTGTCCAAAAATTCATCCATAAAGTCATTAGTATTTTTTACTACAGTTTCCATCAAACACCTATCTACAGTTACCCACTTTTTATTGGTAACTTCATCAATCATATCATCATTGAACTCTCCATTCAATAGATCTTTAAGTCTAGAGACACCAGGACATTCTTCACAAATATCCATAAAACATTGTTGCGATGGTGGATTGCACATTATCTTGACTAGGCAGGAATGACAGGATTTCAATGCAGTTTTATCTCCATCCAAAACAAAATTTTTCATCTTAGCACCATTCATCATTAGCTTAATGTTTTGGTGTAAGGTACACACACAAACAGTATGTGTGCCACTTCTTCCAGTCAGGATATAGTTCCTTGGTCTTAATTCGCAAAATTTGGAAAACCCAATTTTGTTTGGAGGGATCTTTTCCTTAAATAATTGGTATATTTATTGCAAATGTGCCAACACTAGCCTCTTTTGAACCTGGATCTTTCCATCTTTATTTCTTATGATCACATAATCTTTTTTCCCTGGCATCATTCTATAACATCGTCAGAATTGTAGAAGTCTTTTACACAGTCAACAATATTCTCATTTAGAGTTCTTCCAGGTTTAGGACTCGGAGTTGACAAAATTCCTTTTTCTTTTACTAACAGTTTTACTGCATGAGCCATGTAGTTTGTCACTCCAAATTCTTCTTCTATTTTCTGACACCTCCAACTCATAGGTAAGGTAGACAAAATCATCATTATTTTACTTCTTTTTGTTGTTTGAGCAAACTTTTCTTTTAACTGTTGAGTAATCTCCGATTCATCTTCAGAATGTTCAGTAAGAACTTCTTCAGGGCTTGATTCTGGTAGTAAGTTCTTTTCTAAGCTATAGTTTATTTTATCAAGTTTTTTATTTGTATAGGTAGGCACAGCAAACTTTTTCTTCTTTAGTGGTGACTCACCAATGCGTTCCAGGTACTTGTTCAAATAGTCTATGGAAGATTGAGGATCAATAAAAGAATCGTTTACATTTCCTCCACTACTGCAAGGCAAAACTTCCTCTTATATATATATATATATATATATATATATATATATATATATATATATATATATATATACAACTCAAATAACCACATTTCTACATTTCTATTATTTGGAAAATTCTAGGAAAAATAAATATAGTAAATAATCCTATTTTATGATGTTTGATACATTACCACATACATGGCATGGCATACACTGAGACTGCACCACTCCATACAAGATCACTTGGACAACTTAACACTAAAACACAGTACAATATAGAGCACTCATAAGTTTTTTTTGCTATGATTATTTCATAGGCCCCACTTATAGCCACATTAATAACATGTTTTTAGGTTTTATCACATTTAACTTGTAGGATATGAAAATATAGTACTTAATCTTACCTCTCAATAAATTGAGTTTCTTC
This sequence comes from Schistocerca gregaria, assembly GCF_023897955.1. Classification (NCBI taxonomy): domain Eukaryota; kingdom Metazoa; phylum Arthropoda; class Insecta; order Orthoptera; family Acrididae; genus Schistocerca; species Schistocerca gregaria. The sequence goes on from NC_064923.1 coordinate 457,495,706, forward strand.
TGATGCTTTGTACAACATGTAGAATACAAAAAAAAACAGATTGTGTGTTGCTTAAAGAAAACATAACTCAAATTCTGCACATTTTTCTATAAACAATTGAGTAGCACATTTCATATTGCTTATTATAATCTATGGTAGGACTGGCTGGTATTCCAAAGGAGCTTAAAATTGCACCTGTTACATCAAGGTGGCCATAAGTGGGGTAGTGGCCAAAACAAGAGCCTTGACCCTGTATGAAAATCTCACATTTTTCTATAGCAAAAAGTGAATGTATAAAATCGTAAGATTCTTAAGTTATATTTTTTATATATTTTATTCTCACATTAAAATATGGTTTAATGAATTAACAAACAATAACAGGGTAATGTTGCATAAAAAGGCTAACATAATAATTTAAGTTTGTTAGAATTACATAGACCTACCTTAGTATTCATAGCCTAGAAATAGTCTGCTTTTCACCTCACTAGTGTGTATTGCAGTAGTAAAATATTATTTTATACAAGAACCCATTGAGATCCCATCTTGAAATTTTTCATGCATGTAGTTAGTTAGACAGGACAACACATATAATTTTTATAAAAGAATCCGAGGGTACGTATTTTGGAAATTTCAAAAAGTGTTTTTTTTTGGAATAGTTTAAAATTTTCAGATTTCGGTAGCATAGTCATATTACATATCAAATTGAAGGGAATTTTTAGAGGAAAACAATGGTGCAAGTTTGAGCTCTCTAGGTTGTATAGTTTTTGAGTTACAGCATTTTAAAACAAACATTGATCAAAAACAGAAGGTTTTTTTTATTTTTAAACCCTTGAAACTCAAAAACCAAAGGTCAGAAAAATTTGAAATTTCAAATTTATACTAGTGTTAGTGGGTACATTACCTGAAAAAAATTCATACAAATCTGAGATATCAAGGTTCAGACTGTTAGTTGATTTGAGATGGAATGACCCTTACAATTTAAAATCTGGTTCCTAAATGTCTGTCTTACCATTATATAATCTATCTGAAACCTTTCAGTATCTCCAGGGTTCTTCCATGTATACAACTTTCTTTCATGATTCTTGAACCAAGTGTTAGCTATGATTAAGTTAAGCTCTGTGCAAAATTCTACCAGGCGGCTTCCTCTTTCATTTCTTAGCCCCAATCCATATTCACCTACTATGTTTCCTTCTCTTCCTTTTCCTACTGTCGAATTCCAGTCACCCATGACTATTAAATTTTCATCTCCCTTCACTACTTGAATGATTTCTTTTATCTCGTCATACATTTCAGCAACTTCTTCATCATCTGCAGAGCTAGTTGGCATATAAACTTGTACCAATGTAGTAGGCGTGGGCTTCGTGTCTATCTTGGCCACAATAATGCGTTTACTATGCTGTTTGTAGTAGCTTACCCACACTCCTATTTTTTTATTCATTATTAAACCTACTCCTGCATTACCCCTAATTGATTTTGTATTTATAACCCTGTATTCGCCTGACCAAAAGTCTTGTTCCTCCTGCCACCGAACTTCACTAATTCCCACTATATCTAACTTTAACCTATCCATCTCCCTTTTTAAATTTTCTAATCTACCTGCCCGATTAAGGGATCTGACATTCCACGCTCCGAGCCATAGAATTCCAGTTTTCTTTCTCCTGATAACAACGTCCTCTTGAATAGTTCCCGCCCGGAGATCCGAATGGGGGACTATTTTCCCCTCGGAATATTTTACCCAAGAGGACGCCATCATCATTTAATCATAAAGTTGCATGCCCTCGGGAAAAATTACGGCTGTAGTTTCCCTTTGCTTTCAGCCGTTCGCAGTACCATCACAGCTAGGCCGATTTGTTTAGTGCTACAAGGCCATATCAGTGAATCATTCAGACTGTTGCCCCTGCAACTACTGAAAAGGCTGTTGCCCCTCTTCTGGAACCACATGTCTGTCTGGCCCTCAACAGATACCCCTCCGTTGTGGTTGCACGTACCGTACGGCTATCTGTATCAATGAGGCACGCAAGCCTCCCCACAAACGACAACAAGGTCCATGGTTCATGGGGGCGGGTGGTGGTGGGGGGGGGGGGGGGGGGGGGAGGAAAAGCATATATACTTTTTTCCAAACGGAAATAAAATTCTATCCTTTTCATGTGCGCATGTTATGCTTAAAATTCATAGGTGTGTTAAGTTTTTGGATTTGGTTTCAATTGAAATTTAAAACTGCGAAAATCCAGTATAAGGTTATATTGTTTCCATTCTAAATGATAAACACTTGCATGAAATATGCAGTTATACCTGGAGAAATTACTTGATCATTGAAGTAAGTGGAACACAAAATATCATTCAGTCTGTTTTTCCCAGATGGAAACGGAAATATTCCAAAATATGTTACATTTACAGCAGTTTTATGAAAATAGTTGGCAAAAATGTGAAATGATTCAAAGCAACATATTGTAAACTTGCCACACAAGAGAGATAATACAAATAGATTAGGTGTGAGTGATAAATACAAAAACATAATCTGCAAAGTCATTATACACCTCAGTACGGGCCCCTGGAAGAGGTATCCAGAAAATCGGCCGAAATCCTGCGGCATACATTTAACCATTTTCTGGAGAAATGCGAGTAACAAAGAGAGCTGGGAAACCTGGTGTTTTGAGGATGTTGTAGCTTTTCAGCCTGAATGAGTAACACACCACATTATCGATGAATTTGATGATTGTTACAAGGCTAAACTTGTTGTCGTCTAGATTTCTGTTGGACAACAAAGATCTTGCCCAATAACTGCACGTCCAACGCACTTTTCTTGTAATAATGTTTCCACCAATAATAAAAATCCAGAAAGTGTGGAGATTCGAATATCGTCACTTGAAATTCAGCACGTGATTGCTTCATTGTGATTCTCTTCTGGTACGTGCACTTGATCTTTAGTTTATTTTCTTTTTGCATCAAAATCTCCGCAATTGGGAAGAAAGAAATAGCGCTTCAGAGGAAAATAATTCTGGTTGCTCAGTAACACCGATAGAAAAAGATGAAGAATGTACATATTAGAGCAACATGCTACAAACTTTATTGACTCCTTGTCTTTGCTTCTCCATCATCAAACAAAAAGAACCGTAACATCTGAGGTCATCTACCAACTGGCTGACTTAACGTCTTTGCAGTTACAGAAGTTTGCTATGCCGCTATTACTTTCGAACCGAGGCACCAGATTAGTGTGATTTCTATAGACACCTTGTGTTGACGCCAGACAAGTCCAGTGAAGCGAGGAAATACACCGTAAAACTTTCTGATTTGTCTTATTTCTGTAATCAACGAATCAATCATTGAAGTACTTTAAAAAGTAAAAAAAAAATATTAATTTAGGCATTATTCATTATATCCGTAAGAAAACAATAATTTTTCTACGAAAGCATCGTCTCCTTTAAAGAATTCTCTGGATTTCAGCACCATCACAGTTTAGGAACTCACCTCACTCACAACGCCTGGAGACGAGCACGTGTTGGGCGGACAGCATCTGTAATTAAAAATCCCCTAATTAGTAGTAGTAGTAACTTATTAGAGCAAGGATAATTCTGTAATGACATGAGATCAGTCATCTTAATGCAAGGAAAGAAATGTGGACATGTACACGCGTTCAGTGAGGAATGAGCATGTGATTGGCCGTGGCCTTGTTGATGCAACCGTCCCAGGGAATGCCTGAAGTGATTTAGGAAAACCACGGAACACCGAAATCGAGATGACCGGACACGGCAGGAGTCTCCATCCTCTCAAATTTCTTGTTAGTGTCCAAACAAACGCACTACCGCCTTCGATTATATGCAAGTATAGTTCTCTTGTGCCTGTCTATACTTTGAGTAAGTTACATCACATATGACTTGCGGAGTACGACCATGCTTCTAGCCTTATTGCACATCTATGTCCCCTCTCCTATACTTCGAGAAACTGAGTCAGTACCCCTCATGCTCAGAAAAATAGTGAGACATTAATATCATTCATTGGAAATCACTTATCATTAGCATTGTTATTATTGATCTGTATTCAGTTCTGTCAGTTCTGCAAGTAATGTTTAATGTACAGATAGCATGGATTGCTTAAAAGATATGCTTTGACAATTTTTTTAAAATAAATGTATTTTACAAGAATGGAAAAACTGGTAGAAGCCGACCTCGGGGACGATCAGTATGGATTCCGAAGAATTGTGGAATATGTGAGACAATACTGACCATATCTTAGGAGACAGGTTACAGAAAAGCAATTGTACGTTTATCGCATTTGTAGACTTAGATAAAACTTTTGGCAGTGTTGACTGGAATACTCAATTTCTAATCCTAAAGGTAGCTCTAGCAAAATACAGGGAGGGAAAGGCTACTTACAACTTGTACAGAAATGAGGCGGCAACAATCAGATTCGAGGGGGATGAAAAGAAAACAATGATTGACAAGGGACTGAGACAGTGCTGCAGCATATTCCCGATGTTATTCAATCTATACACTGAGCAAGAACTAAAGGAAACCAAAGAAAAATTTTGAAAAGGAATTAAAGTTAGGAGACAAGAAACAAAAATTTTGAGATTTTCCGATGAAATTGTAATTATCTCAGAGACAGCAAAGGACTTGGAAGAGCAGTTGCACGGAATGATTAGTGTTCTTGGAAGGTGGATAAAAGATGAACAACCATAAATTCAAAACAAGGATAATGGAATGTATTGGAATTAAATCTGGTGATTAGATTAGGAAACGAGGCAATGTAAGTAGTAGATGAGTTTTATTATTTGGCCACCAGAATAACTGATGATTGCCGAAGTAGAGAGAATATAATATGTAGATTGTCAGTGGCAAGGCAAACGATTCAGAAGAAGAGAAATTTGCTAACGTGAGATATAGATTTAAGTTCTAGGAAGTCTTTTCTGGAAGTATTGCGTGGGGTGTAGCCATGTATGGTAGAGAAACATGGGCGATAAACAGTTTACATTAAAAGAGAATAGAAGCTTCTGAAATGTGGTGCTACAAAAGAATGTTGAAGATCCGGTAGGTAGATCACGTAAGTGATGACGAGGTACTGAACAGAACTGGGAAGAAAAGAAATTTGTGGCGCTACCTGACAAGGAGGGCTCGGTTGATAGAATACTTTCTGAGAGATCAAGACATCACCAACTTAGTATTGGAGGGAATTGTTGGGAGTAAAAGTCGTAGAGGGAGACCAAGAGATGAATACGTCAAGAAAATTCAGAAAGATGTAATTTGCAGTAGTTATTAGGAGATGAAGAGGCTTCCACAGGATAGAGTAGCATGGAGAGCTGCATCAAACCAGTCTTCAGACTCTAGACCACAACAACACAACGTATTTTAGTTCTCTCTTTCATCACCTAGCACAAATCAATACACAATTTCAACCCCAGATGGAAAATTCTGATGAGATTATTTCACTTGTTTGTCCATGACAAATTTAAGTCCAAATGAGCCCTTGTTCCATGATCATGATAACATACCAATGTTTCTCCTGATGTGTACAACAGGCTGGTGGTTGGACTCTCTTTGCTCAGTAAAGACATATACATTATTTTTAAAAATTTGCTTACAATGAGCCTTACTACCACTTTTAGTTACGATTCTTATGGCCATTTACTGCTCTTTAAAATTGTGTTCCTGTTTTGTGTTGTGTATTCGTTTGTGTGTGTATGAATTTCTAAGGGACCAAACTGCTTAGATCATCAGTCCCTAGGCTTACACACTACTTAAACTAACTTACGCTAAGAACAACACGCACAGCCATGCCCGAGGGAGGACTCGAACCTCCGACGGGAGGGACCGTGCAGTGTATTCGTTTCCCAGAAAACATTCCCATTCGTAATAATTGAGTTTACTTAGTAACAATATGTCACCACAACCCACTGGCTGTTAGTCGGCCGTTGTGGTCGAGTGGTTCTAGGCCCTTCAGTCCGGAAACGCTCTGCTGCTACGGTCGCAGGTTCGTGTGTGATGTCCTTAGGGTAGTTAGGTTTGAGTAGTACTAAGTTCTAGGGTACTGATGAACTCAGATGTTAAGTCCCATAGTGCTCAGAGCCATTTGAGGCATTTTTTGAACCCACTGGCTGTTACCCATTGATGACAGCATCCTCAGAGTGTAACATCATTCCTTGTACTTCTTTTCCAATTATTGTGAAACAAATAACTATCACAAGCCTGCTGATTAGTACAGAGTGTATCAAGAAGAATCATCTGTTAAAAAATATCATAACTATTATGTTATTTGAGATACTTGCATGGTTCAGATGGCTCTAAGCTCTATGAGACTTAACATCTGAGGTCATCATCAGTCCCATCACTTGGAACTGCTTAAACCTAATTAACCTAAGGACATCACACACATCCGTGCGCGAGGCAGGATTCGAACCTGCGACTGTAGCAGGTGCTCGGTTCCAGATTGAAGCGCCTAGGACCGCTCGGCCACAGTGACCGGCTGTGTGCAAGAACAGTGCACTATTAGAAATAGCAAACTCTCGAGTTTTACATAGTCCCCGCTAGTAGTAGCAGTGTGCGCCCACTTCAGTTATAATAAACAATGTGCCGGGACAACAGAAGGCGTTTTGCATTCTACGTTTTGCACAGTAGGGGTCAGCAATAACTGGCCAACATGACTTTCCTACTAGGTATGGTGTGGATCTTCCTACAGCACAGAGCATTAGACGATGGCATGAAGAATTGCGATAAACAGGTTCTTTGTGTAAAGGCAAGTCGCCAGGCCGTCCCCGAGTGTCTGACAGTCGTTGAATGCATCCGCCATAGTTTCACAAGGAGTCCGCAGACATCCGTTTGCCGTGCTGCTCGACAGCTCAGCATGCCCCCAATATCCGTCTGGCGTGTGTTGCGGCGACGTTGACACATGAAACCATACAACGTTCAGCAACTGCAAGTTCTTCGTGAAGGTGAAAAACAACAACGTTTGGAGCTCTGTAATTTCGTTCTTGGCAAGATGGATTATGACAGTTTTCTTCCACGCTTAATGCTTAGTAACGAGGCCACATTCCATTTAAATGGAAAGGTGAACCGTCATAATGTGAGAGTATGGGGAACGAAACAACCACATGAAGTTGTACAACATGAGAGGGGCTCTCCAAAATTTAATGTGTTTTGTGCAGTTTCAAGGGAAAAAGTGTGTGGTCCATTTTTGTTTGCCGAGAACACTGTTATAGGGAACAGATATTTCGATATGCTTCAGAACTTTCTTTTCCCGCAGCTGGAGACTGATTCGAACGACTCCATTTACCAACAGGATAGGGCACCGCCACACTTGCATCTGGAAGAGCGGAAATTTTTAAATCAAAGGATTATTGAACAATGGATCGGTCGCACCGGGCCAAATGATTCACCCTTATATTACCGGTCTCCAAGGTTACCGCAATCGATTGTATGTGATCATTTCTTGTGGGGGTTTATAAAAGACTTTGTTTGCGTGCCTCCCTTACCACCGACAACCAACGAACAGACACCGCAAAACAGCAGCTGTGGAAGCTGTAACTCAAGACATGCTCGCTGCATTGCGGTAACATTTTGAATACGGCATTAACATACGCCGTCATCTCAAGAGGGCCATATTGAACACCTATGAAACGGTATTAAAGAAACTTTTTCAGTTTCCTCTTCATCAAAAAACAAAATTCATTGTACATATTTATTAGTTTCAGAGATACAGACGTGCCAAATAGGATGATTCTTTTTGATACACGTTGGATTTTGTTTAAATTTTATTATTCATCCATTCAGTTGTGCAGGTCTTGAGTATGAACTAAAAATGTTAATCAAAATTCACTTCCACGTTATAAAGTACTTATTACAAGTGTCATGTTAATGCTTTTGTTTCTCAGATGGCAACTGATAAACGATTGTGTCCGAAAGTGAAATACTTAGTATCTTGAACAAAACTTTAGACAAAAGTGAAGACGACGAAGCAAGGGTTGATTGTCAGTTACAAATTCGGGTGAGTAATACAAAAGACACATATTCGTAAGAAAGCAGTGATGAAGAAAGTTGTCGCAAAAGCAGTAATGAATACGAAACGTTTCCTTGCTGTGCTAAAATCATCGTCAGTGAATCAGTCTCTTGGCTCACGTTCACAACAAAGAGTAATGCTAAAAGAATCCAGTAAAGTAAATGTTCAGACTTCTAAATCGATGACGGAGCAGCGGAGATGGTTATGGAGATAGAAGTACTTCTTTGAGAAGAGTTTTCTTTCTGCAGATGCTTCTAGCACAGAGGTGAAGTACATGTTGGTTTACCCTGCCAATTTTTCTAATATTTTAATGTACATCACATACACGGAACATGAGATTTTACTTTCAGGTTCCAGTGGAACTGAAAGCACTTTGGAGCACTGATCTCAGTATTTCTCTGAAGATTTCTTTACATACCGTAAACTGGGGCTAGTTTGGGACTGGTGGGATACAATTAGGAAAATAACACTTTTTAAATTCGTTTCTAATTTCCCGACGCCGTAACTTACGAGATACTTTGTTGCTTCTGAGGTCTCTACAATCATTGTTCATTGCTGCTATCTACTGACCGTCTCCAAAATTTCCATATACAACCTGTGTTGTGCGGCATCCACTTTAGTATTCGTGTCATTGTTGACATGTTAAAAGTTCACTACAAACTTTCACATACGCAAGCGGTACGACAATCGGCCTACGACAGACAGGTAAATAATATAATAAATCGTACATACTTTAGCTACAATTTCTGTGAATATGGAATAAAACATCCTATAATTAGTATTTTGTTTGGCTGCTTTTGTCAATAATGAGACTTTCATGGGGAAACTTTGGGACTGTCCCGAAATTACCCCAGTCAGTTTTAAATGACTTTGATAATCTCTTTTGTTTTAGAAGCCGTCAAGTTATGGTACGGAAATATAAACGGGCCCTTGGATCAAGGATATACAGAAATTAAACAGAGGAAAGTCTCCAAGAGGCTATTAATGCAATTAAAACGGAAACCCTGACGTACTGGTTCAAATGGTTCCAATGGCTCTGAGCACTATGCGACTTAACATCTGTGGTCATCAGTCGCCTAGAACTTAGAACTAATTAAACCTAACTAACCTAAGGACATCACACACATCCATGCCCGAGGCAGGATTCGAACCTGCGACCGTAGAAGTCGCGCGGTTCCGGACTGAGCGCCTAGAACCGCGAGACCACCGCGGCCGGCCTGACGTACTGGAAGACGCCTCAAAAGTATGATATTCCAAAGAACACACTTCCAATAAACGTTAAAGAAAGGTGTGGAAAACAGTTGGCACGCATTCTCTATTTACAGAGTCAGAAGAGGAGCGGTTTGTTTCCCATGCAATAGCTTTATCAAGTTTTGGATTCCCCATAAGGACATTCGACCTCTGATGTACGGCAAAGGAATACCTTGACAGATGCGGCAGGAAGGAAGCGAGGTTTAAAAACAACTTTCCTGGAATAGACTGGACAAGGCAGTTAATGCAAAGATACAATGCGTTTTTCACACACGGGTCGGCAAAAAACATCTCGTGTGCAAGAACAGCAAACAACGAAGAAATCGTGAATGCATTCTTTGACAATATGCAGAAAAAGCTGGATGGAGTTCCCCCAGAGAATGTGTGGAACCATGACGAAACAAATTTAGTTGTTAATCAAGGATGTTCAAAAATTATCACTAAAAGGGGAACAAAGTATCCAGAACAAATACGGAACTCGTCAGAAGCAGACACCTCGTTAATGGTACTGTATCCATCAGAATTGACAAATGTTTCTTCAGTAGTAAAAACCGGTAAATCATTGCTAACCATCATATTGAGCATAAGCATTTGTTTGGTTTAACTTTAATACTGGGATTGACCCGAGAATCAATACTGACTGTTCATAATGATGACCATATAATTTTAGTACAATGGATAGATATCAGTCATGTTCTAAAAATATCTACATGTTCCGGAATTCATTCAAAGCTCAAGGTGGAGTGCTGGTCTCACATATATCCATTCAGTGCCTGCAGTGAACATCCATGATCGACAAGTGTTGACGCACTTCGTTTAGGACAAGGAAAAGGATCATTCTCTACTTCTTTGGATTGTATACAGTGAATAGTTGGATGTAATACAGAATTGCAGCAAAACGCGATAAAATTTAACAGAAAGATATTAAGGATGCGGTGAAAAGACGACTGAAAATAGCAATTCCTATGAAGAAATGAGCTGAGTTGAGGTGAAGAACATGAGGATGAAATAGAGCCTAAGGCACGCGAAAGATCCAAAATTGTTTCGAGCAGTTTCACATACTGAGTTAACAGACTCATAGTCTCTTAGATTATTGTTAGTGAACTTATTATGATTTTTTGCTGATGGTTTCACTTAATTACTAACATTTGTGGTCAAGTTTACACATGAATGAATTAAAATGTTTCACACAGCTTCATACGCTGAAGTAATATTTTTTTTTAGTTTGCTCCATTATTACTAACGATTTCTCAATGACTATTAACCTCCGACTTAATTAAATTTATATTCTAGTATGCACATAAATGAATACTAATGTATTTAATTATATCTGTACGAGATAAGTATGCAGTTCATCTGTTAGTCACAGTCCTACGTATTTAAAAAGCAAACAACATATATTTTATAAGTAAATCCTAACCCTTTTTTCGAAATTGTAGACTATAAATCAAATAATTAAAACAAGAAGTTCATGAAATTAAAATTTAAAAAAAATCGAGCCTGAAGGGTTGTGTTCTAAGGTTCCACCCTAACCGCCATCTCGGAAACTGCGGCATATTCCGAAAAAAAAACAGCTAAATATTTGTGATAGTGAAGATTATATTTCATTGCTGCTCGTTTCACTAGCGTCAGTTAGAGTTGTGACGCGATTAATAAGCGAACATCAGGCTACTATCCACGTCCCGCGTTAGTTACACGATTCGCAGATCCTTCGAAAACGATCACATATTTTACATGCGATAATACTCGACACAGATAATTGGGATGCACAAGTGGATCGAAATGGAATGGCACCCGGCCAACCTCTGCCACTAACATTACCAAATCCGAAAATTAAAATTCACAGTGAAGATACGAGAAATAGGCCAAGAAAAAGAAGAAGAAAAAAGAACTACTGTGTAGTGGTCTGACAAAGGAGTCGCCCGTCATTCCGAAAAACGAATCCGTGTACTCAGTAATGCACAATATATACAATAACCTCACTTTAAGTGTAGACATTTTACACCTGAACTGGAATCTCAATACAACGTATCCATCTGTATAGACAAAAATTAAATGTTTGTGTCCCACAGCAAAAGGTAAATATATTTAGTCTCGTTGATCAGTTCAAGTATGTTTCATTAATAGCATCAGTAGTGGCAAACAAAAACGTCTTCATTTTGTTAATACGTTTAAGCAACTGAAATGTTCAGTACTCCGTAAGTGGCGATCATTTATGAACACGCCTAAACAAATTTCATCTACGTTATTTGTGAAATGGCTCGTTATACATCATTTTGGGAAAAACTGTGTAAATGATGTATGGAATATGCAATAAACACAGTAAGGATGCGCTTCTTATAGTTATTCGACAGTACATTATTTCGCACTTAAGTCAGTGGCGGTTCATAACCTCGCTTTCACAAGTATCTCACAAACAATTCGTTTGTGCACACGTGTGTGTGTGTGTGTGTGTGTGTGTGAACAGAGCGATATGTTGCAGTTGTTAAGTCCTGGACAAATATTTTGAAAATTTTGACTATAAGCCGTTTCCGACAATTACTCTTTACATTTTCTGTGGTCTCCCTAAACCAGCATCTTGTCTCACACCACCAGTCGCCCCTATTCTCTTTCATCTAATGTAATGCTCAGTCTGTTATTGCCTTGACACCATTTTCATGCATTATTATCAGTCTTTCCTCCAGACCAAAGCCATTTACGGTGTTAACTGCTGCGTCAACACTGTAATTTATGTTTAAATTTAAAGTGTGATACTTCCTGCTTCGATAAATTTTGGACCATCGCCTGGCCAAGGTATTACCTCTCTCCCGAAACTGACGCAAGGAGACGGTATTTCACTTTTCTGGAAAGCTATTCCTCCGTTGTAATTCCCATTTCATGTCATACAATTTTCCAGTGCTAACTAGTTGTTGAAAATTCTTTCCCATTGACCAACTCATCACAATGTTCATTCGATTACAGCTAGTGTCTCATCTTCCGTTCAAAAGTGTTTCACAAAAATAACAAGAAATAATATACTTTAAAAGTCCAGTTGTGAAGTTTCAGACACAACTATTGCCCTAATGAAGTCTCTCAAAATATAAACTTTATCAAAATCAATATCACAACTGTAGAAAGTTTAAGATCATTACATATTTCCGTACGTGTAGCTTATTTAATTACTCGACAGGAGATCATTTCACACTTTAGTCAGTGGCGGCTGGTAACCACTCTTTCACAGTTGTCTCACAAGCAATTCGTTTGCGGACCTCCCTTACCGAAATGTTTTTATATACTTTCACCCATGCCAGTTTTCACTATTATTTGTGATAAATCAGGCCCTAGTTCGCAGACTTCTACAGGTTTCACTTCGTACAGCTAGTTTCACAAAGAATCATTCGCGATCTCTCGTTTCCCACGGCGACAATCCAAATAGAAAATTTACAAAAAACTTCAATAAATCTTATCGACTCTCCTACGGTCCTCTTCATTTACTCGTGAAATATGTTTCTAATGTAAATAGACTAATAAATGCGACGAGTATTTATTGCTTTCTTGTATAATTTGTGACGAATACCTTCTGACCAGCCGGTAACTATTTAGAAAACTTTAAATTACAGATTTATTGTGTATGAGTATGAGATGGTCAGCTTACCCGGGTACCATACCACCGAATTCCGCCCTGACGTCATCTCGCCTGTGAGTGGCCGTCTGACGCAGAGCCTCGTCGTGGAATTTTGACGGCATTTTGTTTGAAAATTGAGATCACCTCGCATATAATTTAGATCAATTAGCCAAAAGATTAAGAGCAACGATCGCGCCCGCTGTCGTTGGCTGCTAGCTCGTTATTCAATTTTTTTCTACAGAGAAAATTATATTGGCAGCTGTAGAATCACGGGAATTATATTGTTAAACACATACTAAATAATATCCACCGCAGCTACTCGAATTGGGCAGCATTGCACCACCAATAAACTTCTCAGTATTCAAACGAATATTGACTAAAATGCAGTTCGTAGTCAACGCTTGATGCTGGCGGTTCTATTGGAGGTCTAAGTCAGACGCATAGGAACATACGGGATTACAGTCTTATTCATTTACCTAGAAACTTTCGAGAGTATAATTAGACACACAGCTACTCATAAATCCAGTCTTTTACCTTACGGTGATTCTCAATAAGCCACGCGGTGTACAATTTTACTATTAAGAAGCAATACAGATAAAGGATGACAATTTTTGAACTATATGAAAAAAACGTCAATTAGTTACAATCTATGGCGTGTACACACTTTATTCAACATGTAAACGCCACTACAGATATTCGCATTCAGGTTATGACTTGTTCCATGTGCCACTCATTACTGGCGATAATGTGGCCCAGACATAATAGCCAAATTCTGCATGATCCGTCGGAACATCGATGCTGTCAATGACCTCATGAATGGCTGTTTTTAGCTCGGCAGTGGTTTTGGGGTTACTGCTGTACACCTTGCCTTTAACACAGCCCCACAAAAAGGAGACTCATGTGTTCAGATCTGGAGAATATGGTCTCCAATCGAGGCCCAATGGCCTCTGTCCCAGAGACAGAATGCGGACCCCAAAGTGCTCCACCAGAACATCAAACACTCTCTTCCTTCAATGGGGTCGAGCTCCGTCTTGCATGAACCACATCTTGACGAAATCAGGGTCACTTTGGATAGTGGGGATGAAATCATCTTCCAAAACTTTCACATGCCGTTTGGGTAATCACCACACTATTAAGGAATGCCGCAGCGATTATTCCTTGACTGGACATTGCACACCACACTGTCAGCCGTTGAGGGTGAAGAGACTTCTCGATCGCGAAATGTGGATTCTCAGTCCTCAAAACGCGTTAATTTTGCTTATTGACGAATCCATCCAAATGAAGTGGGCATCGTCAATAAACAAAACAATACAGCACATACTAATTCCCATCATGTCCCTCGGCCGACGTGCAGTTTGAACGTCCGAACATAAATCGTTCAGAATTTATGGCGATTTTATGTCATATACACTACTGGAAATGGAAAAAAGAACACATTGACACCGGTGTGTCAGACCCACCATACTTGCTCCGGACACTGCGAGAGGGCTGTACAAGCAATGATCACACGCACGGCACAGCGGACACACCAGGAACCGCGGTGTTGGCCGTCGAATGGCGCTAGCTGCGCAGCATTTGTGCACCGCTGCCGTCAGTGTCAGCCAGTTTGCCGTGGCATACGGAGCTCCATCGCAGTCTTTAACACTGGTAGCATGCCGCGACAGCGTGGACGTGAACCGTATGTGCAGTTGACGGGCTTTCAGCGAGGGCGTATAGTGAGCATGCGGGAGGCCGGCTGGACGTACCGCCGAATTGCTCAACACGTGGGGCGTGAGGTCTCCACAGTACATCGAAGTTGTCGCCAGTGGTCGGCGGAAGGTGCACGTGCCCGTCGACCTGGGACCGGACCGCAGCGACGCACGGATGCACGCCAAGACCGTAGGATCCTACGCAGTGCCGCAGGGGACCGCACCGCCACTTCCCAGCAAATTAGGGACACTGTTGCTCCTGGGGTATCGGCGAGGACCATTCGCAACTGTCTCCATAAAGCTGGGCTACGGTCCCGCACACCGTTAGGCCGTCTTCCGCTCATGCCCCAACATCGTGCATCCCGCCTCCAGTAGTGTCGCGACAGGCGTGAATGGAGGGACGAATGGAGACGTGTCGTCTTTAGCGATGAGAGTCGCTTCTGCCTTGGTGCCAATGATGGTCGTATGCGTGTTTGGCGCCGTGCAGGTGAGCGCCACAATCAGGACTGCATACGACCGAGGCACACAGGGCCAACACCCGACATCATGGTGTGGGGAGCGATCTCCTACACTGGCCGTACACATCTGGTGATCGTCGAGGGGACACTGAATAGTGCACGGTACATCCAAACCGTCATCGAACCCATCGTTCTACCATTCCTAGACCGGCAAGGGAACTTGCTGTTCCAACAGGACAATGCACGTCCGCATGTATCCCGTGCCACCCAACGTGCTCTAGAAGGTGTAAGTCAACTACCCTGGCCAGCAAGATCTCCGGATCTGTCCCCCATTGAGCATGTTTGGGACTGGATGAAGCGTCGTCTCACGCGGTCTGCACGTCCAGCACGAACGCTGGTCCAACTGAGGCGCCAGGTGGAAATGGCATGGCAAGCCGTTCCACAGGACTACATCCAGCATCTCTACGATCGTCTCCATGGGAGAATAGCAGCCTGCACTGCTGCGAAAAGTGGATATACACTGTACTAGTGCCGACATTGTGCATGCTCTGTTGCCTGTGTCTACGTGCCTGTTGTTCTGTCAGTGCGATCATGTGATGTATCTGACCCCAGGAATGTGTCAATAAAGTTTCCCCTTCCTGGGACAATGAATTCACGGTGTTCTTATTTCAATTTCCAGGAGTGTAGTTCAATAATTGTTACCCGTGTGTAAACATCTGTACCCTACAATTTTACAGTGAGCGGAATTTTGACACTTTTGCTGTAGACTAGAAATTCATGGAAAGTTCATAATTTCAGTCACGATATAGTGGCCACCAGCCGATGATTCGGAATTATTTATGAAACAATTATACACATCCAGAATGAGATTTTTCACTCTGCAGCGGAGTGTGCGCTGATATGAAACTACCTGGCAGATTAAAACTGTGTGCCCGAGTTCGAGTCTCGGTCGGGCACACAGTGTTAATCTGCCAGGAAGTTTCAAATTAGACACATTATTAAAGTTTCTGAACACACTGAGGTAACAGCTTATTAAAGATCTATTTTAAGTGAAATGTTTAGAGCATACCCATTCTACTGCTACATTTAAATCACATGTCGTTTCATATGTACCCTCTTTCTCACTCTATAAGAAAAATTACAACACGAGTTATGGAAACACACAGTACTGCTATCGATGACACATCTACATGCGCATCGAGAATTGCGTAAATTCTTAGTTGAACTACAAGACCAATGAATAAAAATGGAATTGAGAATTTAAAATGTATATGCGAAATAGACTGGAAAACTATACAGGGTGTTACAAAAAGGTACCGCCAAACTTTCAGGAAACATTCCTCACACACAAAGAATGAAAATATGTTATGTGGACATGTCTTCTCTTCAAATCACATTAATCATGGAATGGAAACACACAGCAACAGAACGTACCAGCGTGACTTCAAACACTTTGTTACAGGAAATGTTCAAAATGTCCTCTGTTAGCGAAAATACATGCAACCACCCTCCATCTCACGGAACCCCTGACGCTCTGATGCAGCCATGGAGAATGGCGTATTGTATCACAGCCGTCCACAATACGAGCACGAAAAGTCTCTACATTTGGTACCGGGGTTGCATAGACAAGAGCTTTCAAATGCCCGCATAAATAAAAGTCAAGAGGGTTGAGGTCAGGAGAGCGTGGAGGCCATGGAATTGGTCCGCCTCTACCAATCCATCGATCACCGAATCTGTTGTTGAGAAGCGTACGAACACTTCAGCTGAAATGTGCAGGAGCCCCATCGTGCATGAACCACATGTTGTGTCGTACTTGTAAAGGCACGCACATGTTCTAGCAGCACAAGTAGAGTATCCCGTATGAAATCGTGATAACGTGCTCCGTTGAGCGTAGGTGGAAGAACATGGGGCCCAGTCAAGACATCACCAACAATGCCTGCCCAAACGTTCACAGAAAATCTGTGTTGATGACGTGATTGCACAATTGCGTGCAGATTCTCGTCAGCCCACACATGTTGATTGTGAAAATGTACAATTTGATCACGTTGGAATGAAGCCTCATCCGTAAAGAGAATATTTGCACTGAAATGAGGATTGACACACTGTTGGATGAACTATTCGCAGAAGTGTACCCGTGGAGGCCAATCAACTGCTGATAGTGCCTGCACACGCTGTACATTGTACGAAACCAACTGGTTCTCCCGTAGCACTCTCCATACAGTGACGTGGTCAACGTTACCTTGTACAGCAGCAACTTCTGTGACGCTGACATTAGGGTTACCGTCAACTGCACGAAGAATTGCCTCGTCCATTGCAGGTGTCCTCGTCGTTCTAGGTCTTCCCCAGTCGCAAGTCATGGGCTGGAATGTTCCGTGCTCCCTAAAACGCCGATCAATCGCTTCGAACGTCTTCCTGCCGGGACACCATCGTCCTGGAAATCTGTCTCGATACAAACGTACCGCGCCACGGCTATTGCCCCGTGATTATCCTTACATCAAATGGGCATCTGCCAACTCCGCATTTGTAAACATTGCACTGACTGCAAAACCACGTTCGTGATGAACACTAACCTGTTGATGCTACGTACTGATGTACTTGATGCTAGTACTGTAGAGCAATGAGTCGCATGTCAAGCACCGAAGTCAACATTACCTTCCTTCAATTAGGACAACTGGCGGTGAATCGAGGAAGTACAGTACATACTGACGAAACTAAAATGAGCTCTAACATGGAAATTAAGCGTTTCCGGACACATGTCCACATAACTTCTTTTCTTTATTTGTGTGTGAGGAATGTTTCCTGAAAGTTTGGCCGTACCTTTTTGTAACACCCTGTATACAACACACTTACCCTCAATAATAAATGTAATGTATTCTGTAACATAGCCTACAGTTCCCAAGAAAAGCGTTCCAAAACAAGTTCAATAAACTTCAATTCCCGTTTTTTTTTAATTTAATTTTTTGCAAGTGTTAGCCGACTTACGGAGATCAACTACAATTTTTGCTAAACGTATCACTTCATTTTCCATAGCAGAACTTCGAAATTGCTACGTAAATTGCCCGGGCTCGACATCGCAAGCGATTTATAGTTCGTGTGTGTGTGTGTGTTTGTGTGTGTGGGGAGAGGGGGCGGGGGGGAGGGAGGGTTCTTTAACAGTTAAAGGCTTTCCGTAACTATGTCACCACTTACATAAATTTAAAACCTTATCCCTCCGTCAATCGAGGATTTTACTACCTGTCCAGAAATACGCCTTATTGAAAAAAGATTAGACGCGCTTGCAGTACATCTTCAGTAAATGGCCTCCGCTTTGAGATACCTAATCTCCCTGTGCATTATTTGTTTAAAAGGATCAGTTTTGTCTTTTTCGCTGCCTTTCTCTCGATGACTCTGTACATTAAGCGCTAGTAGATATCTCGGGAACAGCAGTAATACTCATAGTCATCAAGCAAAATCGATCGTTATCGGCCATCGTCTCTAACAATGATAAGGCAGCATATATGTGGTCAGCTTTCGCTACTATTAAAGACCCGTTTCACACTGGAAGATTTGGATGCAAAGAACTGCTTGGAGCAGTTGGTCTTGGATCTACAGAGCTGAAGTCTCGATTGTTGTGGAAAGAAAGAAAAATAGGGTTTAACATCCCGCCGATGGTGTGGTCATAGAGACGTCGCACAAGCTGATGGTGGGGAAGAAAAGTGGCTGTGCTCATTGGAAATCGGCCCGTCTTTCTGTCTTAATAGGGGAAATCGCGACAACCTTGATCTTGAATGGACGCACTTAGCTTAGATGTCAGGCAGTAGCTCAACTGTCGGCTGCCTCCGTGCTGCTTGAAGGCTCTGCAAGCACTTCTTTTCTGTCGTACTTTTGGCTGTTTGCGATCATTGCTTCACTGAAAGCTCTTATTCTTGTCTCTTCGTGAAATCAGTAGTTGAGAAGAGACGTACCTAAAAAAAAAAAAAAGCCAACACCAATTGCCAGAAACTCCAAAACCGGATACTGCACTTGTAATCGTTGCAGATAAGACATTTGGTTTTTCCACGAATGTAATGTGACGTTTTGCTGGAAAAGCCTTATCTTTGGAACTGGATGTTTACGCAGTTCTTTTCAGGGGAAGATGTTATACTGAATGTACGTTTGAAACATTATCTAATAAGTGGCACATTTTAGCGGCCTTTTAATGCGTTCCTACATGTTGCTGAAGACACCACTTCTGCACGCGAGGCGGAGTAAAATTTGAAGGTACGTTGCAATGCTGTGGTTCAGAGACACCGAGTCCAGCTGTGTTACAAGCCGCAGCAAAAATTTTCGCAATATTTCAATTTAGTACTACGGCAACAGCGCTGAGGAACACAAAATCAACTTTTTCCTAAAATAAATACAAATCAATGAAGGTAATTTGTAACTTGCCATTAAGTATGGAAAGAAGTGCAGTAGAATACATCAGTTGAATACGTTTCTAATGTAAATATGTTGTTACAGATTGAGCTTTTTTACAAGTAATTACAGTTGATCGGCGAAACAGCAGGTCGGTTTGTATCATTTCATTGTAAGTTACAATGGACAACGATGACATACAAAGAGTAATAGGAAAGTTTTGCAATACGACGCAACAAGAAGTCGCAGAAGGCTGATTGTTGCTGTGTTCTGAGACTACTTCATACTTGCAGTGTAGTCGCTGTGCAAATCTGTCAGCGCAGCCGTTCGCTGGCAGGATTAGTTCGAAGTCCTTGCCATGACATCTTGGTTACGAAGTGAGATTCGGGCAGATGACGGTACAACTTCGCGCGAGATTTAAACATAGGCCAATGTTTTGAAGAAATGATGCTTGCAGTCAGTGATGAGTGTCCACATCGTTTAACTCTATTCATGTGGAAGAGAGAATTTAAAAGAGGAAATTTCACTCCGGTGGACGCCGAGAGCACGGCAAGGCCACAATCAACAGTTACGGAGGAAAACATTGATGCTGTGAGGAAAATGCTAGAGGAAAACAGGCGAATGACCATAAGCAGGTAGAGGATACCTAAGGGCTAAATGCACCAGAAATTCATCCGATTCTGCATGATCATTAGTCCAGTGAAACTGTCAGAAAAAAAGCCTGTACCTTGCAAAAGGTGGGTAGAAGATTTTATTTTTTTAACTTGTTCATATTGTTGGAAAGGTTAGAAACCCAGGTTTTGCCAACTAAATTTCTCTTGGGAAAACTTTCTGCAGTCAAAAAACTTCGAAAATTTCGGACTTTTTTCAGTTTTCTTCAAAATATATCAGTTTCATTTGTTCCTATCGCTTTGACGTCTATTTTCTTTTTTTAAAGAGCACAAAATTCTCTACAAATTTGATTCTTACCATTTTTTTCTACTCTCAGTATCTAGGGCGCTACAGGGCGTCAAAAAATACCATTTCTTCAAATTTCGAGCAAAGTGCCAAATTACCTAATTTTTGAACACTGTTATTTCAGTTTCTATTTGTGTAGTATAAACATATTACTCATTATGTTATTCATTGGAATTTACCATCTCACTCTGCTGCAGTGCCAGGACAAACAGCATCATATTCAGTAACTCCGAACACATTCACGTCGGATTGCGTGAAGTTCATTTGTGTTACAATATGTAATACGATTGCATGCAGGTGCTGTACATTTTCTACAGTTGATTGACGTTAATGATCAGTTATAAGAAAAAGTATGTAGAAATTGTTTTTTAGCGGACAAAAGCGTATTTATTCTTTGGCGGGCGGAAGGCGATTATCTCTGGTGATTGTTCACAGCGCGCTGACAGCTATTAGCACACAACAATAAGGATCCTACAGTTTGGAGTTGCTTCCATTCAGTATATGTTGTGGTGCTGAAAATGAGTAGGTCTGACATGAATTTGTGTTTCATTTGCGAAAAAACAGTAGTGAGTGGTAGACGCAATGTGAAAAAGAAAGGACTGAGCACACTTATCGATTGTAGTGCTAAACGCAGGGAGCCTGCTCACACCCGTTTTTTGAAAACGCTCAGTGAAGTGATGGTGCATGAAGTATGCTGCAAGAAGTACATTAATGAGAGAATGATAGCAGCTAGCCTTCAACATCCGCAGGAACCAACAGGCGTGTTATGTCGGTCGCAGGAAAAAGGTCATATCAATTTCAAAGAGAAATGCTTCTTATGTGCAAAAGGGAATTCTGATGACTTTTTAACCAAGCAGTTATGACTGCCATATACCAAACGAAATTTTGTTCACAAAGTAATGAAATTAAGAGTGTAATCGACAGTATTAGACCAGGCTAAATGACGTGGTGATGAATTTGGTCAACAAGTGATAGAGCGAATTCAAAATGTAAATGATTTGGTTGCTGCAGATGGGTGGTACCACAGATTTTGATACAGAAAGTTCTTTCACCGTGTTTCAGCTACTGGAGAGAAACGAGGTTACCGACGTGCAACACAAGTAGATGAAGGCATGGAGGCTATATTTGCCTACCTGGAAACCAGTACGGAAGAATGTCAGTTTTCTATGGACGATCTGTTAGAGCAAATACCCACATCAGCCCGTCCTGATATTCGAACTGTCAAAGCTCACCTTTTCCAGAAATATGGTGACGATGTGGTGATAGCTGAAACAGCTCCAAAGCCAACAGACGTATGTTTCAAGAATGTTGGGCACCAACCACTCAGTGAAAATTGGTACACCAAAAGAAATTCAGATCCTCAGCAAGAAGGACTACGAATCGTCAAAGCAGCTGCAAATATCATATCAGACGATATAAGATCAGTAGTGTACGATGTAAAACAGTACTAACCCTCTGATAATTTTTTATGTGATGAAGAGTCTATCATACCAGAATCTGTAAGATTGCTCTTTGAAACTATAATTTTGAAACACAAGCGGTCTCCCAGAAAATGGAGGAAAATATGTGTTTCTCTTGCTCGTGTACTCATAAGTGCTGTGAGGCCACGTTCATTTATTTCATCACTTTTGACTGCTATCGGCGCATACTTGTACCGGAAGTTTGGCTCAAAACATCTCATCCAGGTTTTGTCTTCCCTTGGCTTTGCAGCATCTTATACGGAAGCTGCGTTATTGGAAGTGTCTTCAATCCTTCAGCTTGACAACGAACGACAACGAAGTGACACATTTTGCCAATTTGTGTTTGATAATGTAGATTTCAATGTAAACACCCTAGATGGAACTGGTACTTTTCATGCAATGTGAGGTATAATGTGTGTTACTCCTCATGATGCATTGCTTCCTCAGAAAAATATTAAAAAGTTGAATCATCGTCCCTCAGCTCAACTTGTTAGTGAAGCCGGAAAAAATGACACACAGCCATTCCACAGAACACAAGTTGGAGGGCTGAAGGCTATAAAAATTTAATATTTGGACATAATTGCTCCTGCAAAAGGTGAGATCGTCATCTCAACAGCGGAAATTACGTGGTTATATTGTAAATGGCCTCTGAATGCAGTTGTTTCAGGATGGAATGGTTACATGGAACGCTTTATGACAGGCAAAGAATATGAACGTTCTAAAATAAAGTGTCTTCCATTTCTTAATTCATCACCAATCCATTATGACACCATATATACTGTATCTGAAAGAGAGGATATTGCGGAGATATGGCTTAGCCACAGCCTAGGGGATGTTTCCAGAATGTTATTTTCACTCTGCAGCGGAGTGTGCGCTGATATGAAACTTCCTGGCAGATTAAAACTGAGACTCGAACTCGGGACCTTTGCCTTTCGCGGGCAAGTGCTCTACCAACTGAGTGTGCACCCAGTTTTAATCTGCCAAGAAGTTTCATATCAGCGCACACTCCGCTGCAGAGTGAAAATATCATTCTGGAAACATCCCCTAGGCTGTGGTTAAGCCATGTCTCCGCAATACCCTTTCTTTCAGGAGTGCTAGTTCTGCAAGTTTCGCAGGAGAGCTTCTGTAAAATTTGTAAGGTAGGATACGAGGTACTGGCAGAAGTAAAGCTGTGAGGACGGGGCGTGAATCGTGCTTGGGTAGCTCAGTTGGTAGAGCACTTGCCCGCGAAAGGCAAAGGTCCCGCGTTCGAGTCTCGGTCCGGCACACAGTTTTAATCTGCCAGGACGTTTCATGGGTGGGAGTAGATTAAAGGACTTATTTGGTGTAATATTCGCTGAAAACAGCGTTGAAAAGATTTTGTCACGACATGCATATTCCAGGGTTGTGTGAGCGCATTGTGTCACCTTGCTTTGGCCTGTCAAGTGTGAGATCACATTGAGCTAACAGAAGATAAACGTTGGACACTGAATGACTTGTGTTCTCCTTGTGGTGCGTTAGAACTGTCAGTTGGCCAGGATACCAGTGTTCTCAGGGAACAAGTCATAAAAAAAATTGTAACTGCCCTGAAACCGATTGAAAGTAAGGGGCCCACAGCAAAATTATGGGTTCAGTACTACAAGATGGTCACTCTCATGAAACAATTTATTGAAGCGGATAAATCAGGCAACTGAAAACTTCATCTTGAAAGCGTGAGAAAAATGCTTCCCTACTTCCATTCAACTGGACATTTTATGTACGTTAGAAGTGGCCACCTCTACTTAACAGGATATGTTGAGACTCGAGGAAAAAATGGGTTTATCAGAATATGAGAAGTTCACAACGAAAGGACATTTTACAATCCGGCGATCAGAAAAGTATTGGTCAGGGGTTCCTTCTGACATGACTATAGAACAAACATTTATGAGAACCATGAAGACTTCTGGAGGACTTACTTCTGGCCGAGGAATTACGGATAGTGCATTAGCCAGATGGACATTGGGTATGATTCACATGCAGAACATTTGTGAAGAAATTGAGTCGTATTGCGAAGTGAGGGCAGTAACATCAGAACAGCACGTAGATGCAAGAAGCTGTCACACCGCATGAGATGGCATAGACTTGCATTAGCTGCGTGATTGGTTTTCAGTGCACCCTCCCTTCCCTGAAAGTGATTTTATAATGTCTATGAGCAGTGGTGTTGTCGGAACGGAGGATGTTAATTGTCATATGTGTCACGAAGAGTTGTGATTCTCCTTTCTGCGTTCAATTCTGTAAAAGCTGGGAGCACTAAAATTACTCCTGTTGATCCTTTAAATCTTTTCCAAATGATTTTTTTAATGAAACAGAGTGAAAAAGAGTTAAAAGCCTTTCTGAAATATGAACTTGCTCCTTCCCCAATGTCCCTATTCTCAGAAAAAGCATGCAAAAAGGAACAAAATCTTCATTCTACAATGCCTTCGTTCCAGTGGAAGATGTGAAGTCAGGTGGACCAAGTAAATTTTTTGTCACTGATGGAGGGTACCTTATCCACAAAGTGACTTGGACTCGAAATATTTGCTTCAAGTCAATAGCCCAAAGCTATGTTTCTTACCTGAAACGTCATTTTGGATCTCAATTTGCTATTGTATTTGATGGGTATCCATATGAGGGAGACAAATGTAGCACAAAGAGTGCTGAGAGGATTCGTAGGTTCAAAAAACATTCTTCCGTTGACGTTGTGGTTGAATCAGAGTTGGTGAACCAAGTCCCTCAGGGCAAGTTCTTGTACAACGAACGAAACAAGACGCGTTTGATCACACTTGTTAGAAAGGAATTTCTGGTGTGTAGCATTGAAGTACACCAGGCACAAGAAGATGCTGACGTTATGATTGTAACATCTGCCATTTCAAGAACCAAAGATTTTGGAAGTGTTCTCATTGTAGAAGAAGATGTTGACCTGCTTGGGCTCATGACCAATTTGGGGCAAGGCATTGAAAACATATTTTTCTTAAAGCCAAGGTGAGGAAATGCAGAGGACAAGTGGTTTTCCACTGCATCTTACAAGTTTGACAGTGAATATATTCTGTTCACTCACGCCTTTCGCGGCGCTGTAGCGCCTTAGATATTGGGAGTAGAAAAAATGGCAATAATCAAATTTGTAGAGAATTTTGTGCTCTTTAAAAAAGAAAATAGACGCTAAAGCGATAGGAGCAAAAAAAACTGAGATATTTTGAAAAAACTGAAAAAGGCCGAAATTTTCCATGTTTTTTTACTGCATAAAGTTTTCCCAAGCGAAATTTTGTTGGCAAAACTCGGTTTTCTAATCTTTCCAAACATATGAACGAGCTGAAAAAATAAACTCTTCTATCCCACCTTTTGCAAGGTATAACTGCTATTTGACTGGACTACATATGAAAGTAAAGAAACTTCGTTGTCTCTGCTGTGTAGATTGACAGAAGAGCACATGACAGGCATGATGTGCGACTTTGTGCCGGGACATGTTAAAGAAGTTTTCTAAGGGACATTCTCAGTATGTGAATAACATCGTGACAGGTAACGAGACTTGACTGTACTGTAATGACGTGTCGACCAAGACTCAAAACAAAATCTGGCTCTTTGAAGAAGACGACACACATGTAGCTGTCAGAAAACCCGATCAGTAAAGAAGAAAATGATCGCTTTTTTCGAATCGAGTGGAACTGTGGAGTGTGTTGTTATGGACACACAGAAGACAGTCGCAGCTAAGTAGTACACTGAGCAGTGTCTGTCCAAAGTCGTCCAGTCTTCGAAGAAACTGCGGCCGAAGTCGAGTGTGGACCCTGGTTCCTCCATCACGACAAGGCTCCACCTCAGTGCGTTAAAGAATACACCGAATATTTGCCGCGTACAGGACTAAAATTTCTTGAGCACGCTCTTTTGAGTCCAAACCTTGCCCCTTGTGGCTTTGCACTGTTTCTGCATGTGAAAATAAAGCTGATAGGAGGGAAGTTTTCAAGTGTTGAGGACCTCCTGAGGGCTTGGGACAGATAGTGTGCCTTACTTCGTACAGAAACTTGGGATAGCTGGTTTAGAGATTGTTTTCGGGGGATGGGGAGGTGTATTCCGTGTGGTGGAAATTACTTCGAAAAAATTAAATAATTAAAGCGGTACAGGAAAACTTTCCTAGTACCCTTTCTACAAGTCGCACGGCGGAAGTCAGCTGTCATAACTTGCAGCCCTTTTCATTGTGACTGAACTAAAAATTCTCTGAAGTCAGAGGTGGATAATAATAACTGTAACGAATGCCAAGTATCACCACTTCTTCTCAGGAAGCCTGACGACAGATTCCGAAAATATATCACTGTAGTATTGCCTTTGGATTTCGTTTGAAGTGTTTCCATATAAACATGGTTTCTAATGTCACACTTGCTAGTGGCGCCAGTTCTTTGATCCACTTGCCCATTAAACAAGCTCACATGTTCACGGAACTGTACTCTCTGTTGTTGTTGTGGTCTTTAGTCCAGAGACTGGTTTGATGCAGCTCTCCATGCTACTCTATCCTGTGCAAGCTTCTTCATCTCCCAGTACCTACTACAACCTACATCCTTCTGAATCTGCTTAGTGTAATCATCTCTTGGTCTCCCTCTACGATTTTTACCCTCCACGCTGCCCTACAGTACTAAATTGATGATCCATTGACGCCTCAGAACATGTCCTACCAACCGATCCCTTCTTCTAGTCAAGTTGTGCCACAAATTTCTCTTCTCTCCAATTCTATTCAATACCTCATTAGTTATGTAATCTACCCATCTAATCTTCAGCATTCTTCTGTAGCACCAAATTTCGAAAGCTTCTATTCAATTCTTGTCTAAACTATTTATCGTCCATGTTTCACTTCCATACATGACTACACTCCACACAAATACTTTCAGAAACGACTTCCTGATACTTAAATCTCTACTCGATGTTAACAAATTTCTCTTCTTTAGAAACGCTTTCCTTGCCATTGCCAGTCTATACTTTATATCCTCTCTACTTGGACCATCATCACTTATTTTGCTCCTCAAATAGCAAAACTCATTTACTACTTCAAGTGTCTCATTTCCTAATCTAATTCCCTGAGTATCACCCTATGTAATGCGACTCCATTCCATTATCCTCGTTTTCCGTTTGTTGATATCCTCCTTTCAAGACACTGTCCATTCCATTCAACTGCTCTTCCAGGTCCTTTGCTGTCTCTGACAGAATTACAATGTCAGTGGCAAACTTTAAAGTTTTTATTTCTTCTCCACGGATTTTAATTCATTCACCAAATTTTTCTTTTGTTTCCTTTACTGCTTGCTCAATATACAGATTGAATAACATCGGGGACAGGCTACAACCCTGTTTCACTCCCTTCCCAACCACTGCTTCCCTTTCGTGCCCCTTGACTCTTGTAATTGCCATCTGGTTTCTGTACAAATTGTAAATAGCCTTTCACTCCCTGTATTTTAGCCCTGCCACCTTCAGAAATCGAAAGGGAGTATTCCAGTGAACATTTTCAAAAGCTTTCTCTAAGTCTACAAATGCTTGAAACGTAGGTTTGCCCTTCCTTAATCTAGCTTCTAAGATAAGTCGTAGGGTCAGTATTGCTTCACGTGTTCCAACATTTCTACAGAATCCAACTGATCTTCCCAAGCACACAAATAAGTATTGCACAAAAGACACATGGGTTGGCGTTTAGTATTGCTTCCACTTATCTACTTTGTTGACTAAAAGAGTCCAGTGTATTCCATACACTCAGAGTTGCTCTTCATTGAATGAGTTTCTACAACAGTGTAAGTTCAAAGCCATGCATCTCCGTACGTAAGGGCTGTATGAACTTCATGCAGTTTGCAGGGTTTGTGAATGCACTAGACCTGTTCAAATCCATCAATCTGAAAGGATGTACTACGAATTTATTGTTCAATGTTTAATGAGAATTTATTTGGCTGCTACTGATTATCATATACTGTACATGTAATTCATGATATTCATATAGCACTAAGCTCGTCATAACTTTAAGAGCTGTATGTTGTTTAATTAACAGCAGTAATTCTTACCAATGTACAACTCGGAAGAAAGTTTTGTTACTGGCAGAAATCAGTTGATAGCTACTACCATTGGAATACAAAGACTATAATTCACAGGCAAATATAAGAAATTCTACTCCAGTAAAGGCAACCAAATTCTCCATAACTAGCTGATATCTGTGATGAGAAGTGACCTCTTCCCATCATGATCCAAACAAGTAGGCCTAATAAGTCTTGACTTGTACCAGAGCATACATTTAGGCATGGAGCGAAATGGAGACTGCACTAAAACATTGAAGAAGCTTCAACTCAAACCTTTGCCTTCTGGAAGTTGCGTTCCTACCAGCTGAGCAATCTACATACGCTTCACACTACCAAAAGTAAGATCAGATGGGGAACCAAACAAAATCTGTAACTTGCTCAAGGAGTTCTGGGCAGCACGTTATCTTGGATGGAAAGTCATTGACAGATGTGTAAGTAACATCAGTCATGTTCTAGGGAAGTGTGTATGTTGGGACCATTGTTGTTCGTTTTGTATGTTAATGACCTGCCAAACAATATTAATAGTGATCCCAGACTTTTTGGAAATAACTCTGTATAAAATTATGCATTTTATGAAAAGCGTAACATAAAATCAAACTATGTGATTATTTGACCCCCTGATAGGTTTGTTATGTATTATTATGGACATTTATGATATTTTTCTATGAAGTTTACCGCAGTCATCCACTCCACTCGTTTGGTTTAGAAGTTTTCATTTATCGGTGCAGCAAAAATAAAAACGAAAATTAATATAAAACAGTAGTGTGCAAAATGTTATAATGTGTTGGATTTATTCATTTATTAATTGAGCTACTGTCTTGTAAACTTTGTTTATGTTTGTTGATGGTTTTATGAATGGTACATTAGAGGGTGTATTTTCTCTTACTGCTGCATTTTTATATCATTTATATTTCTTGATATCTCGGTTTGCAAAGAATGTGTTTTTAATTTTAATTGGGTTTACTGTTCTTTTATAAACAATCTTAGCTCCCCCTTTTTGCAATAAAATATATCATGTATATCGGGTTATTTGAATATAGGGGTCACTGTGGTGCCTACATCATGTACCGAGCTTTGATGCATGTGATTATAATCTGCAGGATCAGTCCAAAATTTGTTCATTAGCTGCTATGTTTTTCTGTACTGACCCCCTGTTGAAGATGTAACATGTGCTTTTATTTCATGAGTCTTCAAGACTTCAGTATTTGGTATGTGCTATACATTATGGTTATAATGTACTCAATGTGACTGTACTTGTGTTATCTTATATGATCTTCAGGTCTGATTTTATGTCTTGCACTTTTTTAGCACTGGAGGTGGTTACACAGTGGCTGGAATTGATTGGCTGTAGTAAATGATTTCAAACCTCTTTTAATCGATGCTGGCAATTTTCCTGGTTACAAGAAGCAAAAACATAGTATCCTATCAACAATTCAAAAGTGGAATCAGTCAACCAACACAAATACCTGACTATAAAAATTTGTCTGGATATGAAACGCCGTGGTCACATAGGCTCAATCTTAGGTTAACAAAGTAGAAGACTTTGGTTCATTGGTAGAACACAGAGAAAATACACTCAGAGTATAAAGGAGATTGCTTATAAAGAAACCTCATTTGATCCATCCTAGAATATTACTGAAGTATGTGAGAGCTGTACCAGGTAGTGCTGACAGGGGACATTGATCATATGCAGGTGTTGGACAAAAATATATAAACACAGTGAGAAACGCATGCTTGAATATAAATGCAGATGCTTGCCGAGTCTGGAGTTTGTGCTGTTGTATTTGACCATGAACACCACTGCTGCTGTGTACGCAATATGTTGCACTGTCAGTTGTGGTCAGACTTGTGTTCTGTGTAGTTGCGAATACATTACGTAGGAGCTAAGTGGATTTGAATAAGGGTGAATTGTTGGTGCTTGTATGTCGAGTGCTTCCATATCCAAGGCAGCCAAAGCATTTGGTGTTTAAAGAGTCACCATATCATAGATTTATACCGCATACAGGGAAAGCAGAGAACCGTCACCCTCTTAGTCACAACTTGGACGAAAGTATTTGTCAGCTGATCATGACAGTCAGTCATTTATAGGGATTGTGATTAAAGATATGTGTACGGCAGCTGCAAAAGTCACTGAAGAACTGAATTTTGCACTCGCAAACCCTGTTAACAGAAAATCAACATGAAGAGCTCCATAAGCAGGGAACTGCAGAGCAAGTTAGATTTCCAAAACCAGCGATGCAAATGCCCATAACAGGAAAACGTGGGACAGAAACCACAAAACTTGACTATGAAGCAATGGAAGAAAGTCATTTGGTCAGCATAATCTTCCAACGTTTGGCCAAATTTACATTCCAAAAGTGAAACATGGCAGGGATTTGATGATGATATGGGCAGCCACATTGTGATATTCCATTGGCCCCAGGGATACTCTGTAAGATGGAATTACTGCTAAGGATTATGTGACCATTCTTGCTGATCAGGCTCATCTCATGGTACAATATTTGTTTCCTAGTGGTGATGATGTGTTCCAAGACAACAGGGCAATGGTCACACAGCTAGCATCATGGTTTTGTGAAACGAGGACGAGTTGTTGCATCCCCATTGGCCATCACGGTCACCACATCACAATATTATCGAGCCTTTGTGGTCTACTTTGGAGAGTAGGGTGCGTGATCCCTGTCCACCTCCATTATTGTTACCTAAGCTTGCCTCTAATTTGCAGAAAGAATAGTATACAGAAGATTCCCTTGAAACCTACACAGGACATGTATTTATCCTTTCCGAGACTAATGAAAGCTGTTTTGAATGCCAAAATTCTTGCCGGCCACTGTGGCCATGTGGTTCTAGGTGCTTCAGTCCAGAACCGCCCTGTTGCTACGGTCTCAGGATCGAATCCTGCCTTGGACATGGATGTGTGTGATGTCCTTAGATTAGTTAGGTTTAAGTAGCTTTAAGTCTAGGGGACCGATGACCTCAGATGTTAAATCCCATAGTGCTCAGAGCCATTTGATTTTTTTTTTTACAGTATTCTTCCTGCAGTGTATCACCCATGGTAATGTGTGATGTTCTGGGGTTTCCATATTTTTGTCCTCCCACTGTACAAAGATGGGCAGCACGAATGGGTACATGAATGTCTGACTCACAGGAGAGTGCCAGTGAAGTACTGATAATCCTCAAACTGGCAGACACTCGGCGAAATACATCAACTAAACAGCGAAAGCCTACTTGCAAAGTTTCAAGAACCAGGAATACATGAGGAATCTAAGAATAGGCCTATGCTACAACCATCTGCAACATAGAATAATTACAGCATGCACAAAGGGTTTTGTGCTTTGTTCTCACCCTTGCTATATGAAGAAATCCTAATATGTGGTACAGTGCAGAGACTCCTATGCCATGAATTTTACTATGGCTTGCAAAAGAGTTAGAAAACTGCTGCGGAAGCAAAGGGAACTTCACAGCAAACATAAACATAGCCAAAGCCTTGCAGACAAACAAAAAATACGTGAAGCGAAACGTAGTGTGAGGAGGGCTATGCGAGAGGCTTTCAATGAATTCGAAAGTAAAGTTCTATGTACTGACTTGGCAGAAAATCCTAAGAAATTTTGGTCCTATGTCAAAGCGGTAGGTGGATCAAAACGAAATGTCCAGACACTCTGTGACCAAAATGGTACTGAAACAGAGGATGACAGACTAAAGGCCGAAATACTAAATGTCTTCTTCCAAAGCTGTTTCACAGAGGAAGACTGCAGTGTGCTTCCTTCTCTAGATTGTTGCACAGTTGACAAAATGGTAATATTGAAATAGACGACAAAGGGATAGAGAAAGAATAAAATCGCTCAAAAGAGGAAAGGCCGCTGGTCCTGATGGGATACCAGTTCGATTTTATACAGAGTACGCGAAGGAACTTGCCCCCCTTCTTGCGGCGGTGTACCGTAGGTCTCTAGAAGAGCGAAGCATTCCAAAAGATTGGAAAAGGGCACAGGTCATCCCCGTTTTCAAGAAGGGACGTCAAACAGAATGTGCAGAACTATAGACATATATCTCTAACGTCGATCAGTTGTAGAATTTTGGAACACGTATTATGTTCGAGTATAATGTCTTTTCTGGAGACTAGAAATCTACTCTGTAGGAATCAGCATGGGTTTCGAAAAAGACGGTCGTGTGAAACCAAGCTCGCGCTATTCGTCCACGAGACTCAGAAGGCTTTAGACACGGGTTCACAGGTAGATGCCGTGTTTCTTGACTTCCGCAAGGCGTTTGACACAGTTCCCCACAGTCGTTTAATGAACAAAGTAAGAGCATACGGACTATCAGATCAATTGTGTGATTCGATTGAAGAGTTCCTAGATAACAGAACGCAGCATGTCATTCTCAATGGAGAGAAGTCTTCCAAAGTAAGAGTGATTTCAGGTGTGCCGCAGGGGAGTGTCATAGGACCGTTGCTATTCACAATATACATAAATGACCTGGTGGATGACATCGGAAGTTCACTGAGGCTTTTTGCAGATGATGCTGTGGTGTATCGAGAGGTTGCAACAATGGAAAATTGTACTGAAATGCATGTGGATCTGCAGCGAATTGACGCATGGTGCACGGAATGGCAATTGAATCTCAATGTAGACAAGTGTAATGTGATGCGAATACGTAGAAAGATAGGTCCCTTATCATTTAGCTACAAAATAGCAGGTCAGCAACTGGAAGCAGTTAACTCGATAAATTATCTGGGAGTACGCATTAGGAGTGATTTAAAATGGAATGAACATATAAAGTTGATCATCGGTAAAGCAGATGCCAGACTGAGATTCATTGGAAGAATCCTAAGAAAATGCAATCCGACAACAAAGGAAGTAGGTTACACTACGCTTGTGCGCCCACTGCTTGAATACTGCTCAGCAGTGTGGGATCCACACCAGATAGGGTTGATAGAAGAGATAGAGAAGATCCAATGGAGAGCAGCGCGCTTCGTTACAGGATCATTTAGTAATCGCGAAAGCGTTACGGAGATGATAGATAAACTCCAGTGGAAGACTCTGCAGGAGAGATGCTCAGTAGCTCGGTACGGGCTTTTGTAATGTTTCGAGAACATATCTTCACCGAAGAATCAAGCAGTATATTGCTCCCTCCTACGTATATCTCGCGAAGAGACCATGAGGATAAAATCAGAGAGATTAGAGCCCACACAGAAGCATACCGACAATCCTTCTTTCCACGAACAATACGAGACTGGAATAGAAGGGAGAACCGATAGAGGTACTCAGGGTACCCTCCGCCACACACTGTCAGGTGGCTTGTGGAGTATGGATGTAGATGTAGATGTAGATGTAGATGGCTGTAGATGTTGCTCCTAAAACTGAGACATATTTACAAAGAATTTGGTAGTACGAACCCACATATCAGTGTGAAGTTGTACACCCTCTGGCCTCAATGCACCCAGTGATTTATTTGGAAAGGGAGTCACAAGGCCACCATACCCTGTTCCAAGGTAAGCTGGTCCACAACTGTTGTAACTGGTTTTTGATATCCTAGATATGGGCACTGCGGCAGAGTTGACGTCTGACCTGCTTCTACCTGTGTTCTGTCAGTGCCAGATCAGGCCGTTAAGAGTACCTCAGCATCATGCACACAGTTCATAGATACATTTTCCATGTGTGGACATCCATTGTCCTGTTGAAGAATGGTGCCACAATACCCTTCCATGAGATGTAACAGGTGATTACGCAGGATGTCCATCAGAGTTCCCTCAGTCACTACAGCTGTAACCTGTAGTCATACCGAATGGTCCCCCACACCATGATGGGAGATGTAATACCGTAGTGCCTCACCAAAAAATTCAAAGAATGGGACCTCTCCTGAGGTTGCTGCCATACACACCAATGATGGTCATCCAGGGTAGTACAGAAACATGATTCACTGTTGAACACAACATGATCCCATACATTAGCAGTCCATGCATCCTTGGTCCCAGCAGCACTCCAAACACAGCTGTGGTGTTATCGGCAACCTATTCATGAGATGATAATTCCCTAGTCTGGAGGCTGCTAGTTTCTGATGAGTGGTGCAGGTTGACACAGAATGTTGTAGGGAGTCTATTACTTGTTCTTGGGTGGCAGGTACATTACATTGTGCTTGATCCACAGTGCAGTGCTTCTCTCGTGTAGTAATCAGATATGGTCGAACAGAACCACGATGACAGGCATGCTTACCCTCACACCGTCTAACCTTGTGTCACTGCCACATCCGCATGGGCCACAAATCTAGACATTGCACAATTCGAACAGCTGTTCAAATGAAGACTCATATTGAGGACAATTTCAGACACCTGTCAGATGCTGATAATGCTGTATTCTTCACAGTTGATCACAGAACATCTCACACTGTTCATGTCCCTTATATACCCTTCCAGCCCTGGTCACAGTGCTAATCATGAACCACAATGTACTCTGATCACAATTATACCTGTTGAAGCTAACTGCACCTTTATCATGTACATACCCGCCGACCATATATACGTGTGTATGTTTACACTGACATCCATCTACAGTGTGACAATTATTGAATTATATGAAAAAAATGTAAATTAGTTAAAACTATGGTGTACACACACTTTACTCAACAAGTAAAAGTCATTACAGATATTTGGTTATGACATGTTTGATACGCCTGCCATCATGGTGATTATGTGGCACAGATGAATAGTGAAACTGTGTATGACTCACTAAAGGGTCAGAACATCGATGCTGTCAGTGACCTCCTGAATGGCTGTTTTCAGATTAGCAATGATTTTGGGGTCATTGCTGTACACCTTGTCTTTATTATAGCCCCACAAAAAGGAGTCACTTGTGTTCAAATTCGGAGAATATGGTGACCAATAGAGACCCATGCCAGTGGCCTCTGAGTACCGCAGAGCCAGAGAATGTGGTCCCCAAAGTGCTCCTCCAGGACATCAAATGCTCTCCTGCTCCAATGGGGTCGAGCTCGGTCTTGCATGTACCACATCTTGTCGAAATCAGGGTCACTCTGGATAATGGGGTTGAAATCATCTTCCAAAACCTTCATGTACCATCAAGGAATATTGCACGGATTATTCTGTGACTGGACACTGCACACCACATGACTGGACACTGCACACCACACAGTCCCCGTTGATGGTGAAAAGCCTTCTTGATCGCAAAATGTGGATTCTCAATCCCCCAAGTGCGCCGATTTTACTTATTGACAAACACATCCAAATGCAAGTGGGCTTCATTGCTAAACCCAACCATGCATGCACATAGTAATTCTTATCAAGTCCCAAGGCCAGCCATGCAGTTTGAATGTTCTAACACAAACTGTTCAGAAGTTATGATAATTTTTTTTCATATAGTTAAGGAACTGTCACTCTGAATGTCTTTTGGATGCTTCACTGTTTTGTCAGGCAGAGTATATTTCTAGATGTCTTGCCTGACTCTCAGAATATAAAGTTACATGAACACTAACAGGCTCATAAAAGACAAGGCAATGCAGAAAATTGTAAATTATGTTTAACACAGTATACTTTTCAGTGTCTTACTTGGGACTTTCCCAGTGTGGAACCACTTGTGGCCTGACCTACCCAGTGGGCAAAAGGAAACATTCCAGCCAGAGGAAGATGCACACTCATGGTTCAGCCATAAGAGCTGCCAAATTAAATCTGGCAAAATATTACTGGTAGATCAGCAGACTACAAGAAGTTGAGTAAACAAGGCATAAACAGAAATATCTTCCTTTAAGAAAATAACAACTTTCCAGAACAGAAGTGAAAACTAC
The DNA here is from genome assembly GCF_023897955.1 of Schistocerca gregaria. Lineage (NCBI taxonomy): Eukaryota > Metazoa > Arthropoda > Insecta > Orthoptera > Acrididae > Schistocerca > Schistocerca gregaria. The sequence goes on from NC_064923.1 coordinate 457,531,286, forward strand.
ATACAGAAACAGCATTACCCCATTAACACAGTGGTCACCACATCTGCACGCATCTGCACTGCATACTTATCCACATACTGCTAATGTAGTACCACTTGTACATTATCTTCATTATTCAAGGCATTTCGCCAATACCCATAGGAGTTAGAGCCTGGTGTGCATCCACACTGAAGAGTTCATTGGCCATCCTTACTTTAGTTATACATATGTGGTATCTTTTCTTTCAGAAATGTCCAAAAGAACGGACACCACATATATATACAACTCAAGTGAGGATGGCTAATGATCTCTTCAGAACGGATGCACAGCAGGTATGAACTCTTATGGAAATCAGCGAAATGCTGTGAATAATGGGGATATCCACAAGGGGCACTGTGGCAGCAATGTGTAGATAAGTTGAGACGTTGGGAATGACAGGAGACGTGTTAGGGTAGTCCGTGCAGTTACAGTGACTACTCTGTCCGGATGGCTTAGTGGTCTGAACAACTGCCTAGTAAGCAGGAGACCTGCGTTCAAATCCTGGTCCGGTACAAATTTTCAACTTTCTCTACTGGTTTAAATCAATGCACACTTACAGCCAATGTCTATAATTCCTTTCTGTCAGCATTATTAATACTATTATTATTATTATTGTAGGATCCTTTTCCCTGCAGCTCTGCTCCCACACACTTTCAACACATAGGAGTGTATTGAACACATCTCTCCTTTCCTCTCTGTTTGTCCATTTCTTCCTCTCCCCTCCCACTGTCCATCTGCTCTTCCCCCTCTCTGTAGCCATCTCTTCCTCCTCCCAACTCTCTGTCCACCTCATTGTTGCCCTTTCTCTGTCCATCCCATCCCCCACTCTTTGAACACCCGCCTCTCTATAAATCTATCTGGTGTGAACATCTTGCAGATACACCTCAGTTTTGGCATCTGATAAAGCACGGAGCTGTTACCCTCACAATACACACCTATCATGCAGGGCAGCTTGTCAGGGGTAGAAAAAACTTGTTTTGCCTGTATGTCCGCTCCTACAGCAGCTAGAAATTTTTAACCCCAACAATTCTGATCCCCATTTAGCAAGCAGTATGCATACCAGATTTGGCAGAAATTGATATAGTAATTTGGGGTGAGATGCTGGACATACATATGCACAAATGTAGCTTTATATGTGTGCACTAGCTGACAAACCCAGGATTCCATGGGTATTCATTTTGCCAATTTTCTATTAGAAACTAAAACAAAAAATAAACCATGTTTGCAGGGAACGATCCAAAAAAACTTTTTTTCATGTATTTGTGAAAACAACTTTGTAATTAATAAATAGTTATACAAAGAAATAAGAACAGTTTATAAATGTACAAATGCTGTATCCGAATTAAGAAATATGATCACAGACAGTTGGTGTATATTGGATGCAGCAGCTTCGCATTTTTACAAATATTTCTACAGCAATGCCTCTTCGTAGCTCTATAGCTATTAACACTTTGCAATTGAAAGTGGTCAAAAGTACTGCCAGGTATCGAGGATTTCCTTAAATTGACTCGACTATATGAGTGTCTTAATAGTAAGGAATAAATCTATTCAAAATTAATGTGTGATGTGGTAATTTTTAATGTATCTCATTGTTTATGACATCATATCTCTTGATTAAATGATGATGGCGTCACTTGGGTAAAATATTGCGGAGGTAAAATAGTCCCCCATTTGGATCTCCGGGCGGGGACTATTCAAGAGAACATTGTTATCAGAAGAAAGAAAACTGGCATTCTACGGATCAGAGTGTGGAATGTCAGATCCCTTAAACGGGCAGGTAGGTTAGAAAATTTAAAAAGGGAAGTGGATAAGTTAAAGTTAGATATAGTGGGAATTAGTGAAGTTCGGTGGCAGCAGGAACAAGACTTCTGGTCAGGTGAATACAGGGTTGTAAATAGAAAATCAAATAGGGGTAATGCAGGAGTCGGTTTAATAACGAATAAAAAAATAGGAGTGTGGGTAAGCTACTACAAATAGCATAGTGAATGCATTATTGTGGCCAAGATAGACATGAAGCCCATGCCTACTACAGTAGTACAAGTTTATATGTCAACTAGCTCTGCACATTACGAAGTAATTGAAGAAATGTATGATCAAATAAAAGAAATTATTCAGATACTGAAGGGAGACGAAAATTTAATAGTCATGGGTGACTGGAATTCAGTAGTAGCAAAAGGGAGAGAAGGAAACGTAGTAGGTGAATATGGATTGGGGCTACGAAATGAAAGAGGAAGCCGCCTGGTAGAAATTTGCACAGAGCACAACTCAATCATAGCTAACACTTGGTTCAAGAATCATAAAAGAAGGTTGTATACATGGAAGAAGCCTGGAGATACCGACAGGTTTCAGATAGATTACATAATGGTAATACAGAGATTTAGGAACCACGTTTTAAATTGTAAGACATTTCCAGGGGCAGATGTGGACTCTGATCACAATCTACTGGTTATGAACTGTAGATTAAAACTGAAGAAACTGCAAAAAGGTGGGAATTTAAGGAGATGGGACCTGGATAAACTGAAAGAACCAGAGGTTGTACAGAGTTTCAGGGAGAGCATAAGGGAACAATTGACAGGAATGGGGGGAATAAATACAGTAGAAAAGAATGGGTAGCTTTGAGAGATGAAGTAGTGAAGACAGCAGAGGACCTAGTAGGTAAAAAGACGAGGGCTAGTAGAAATCCTTGGGTAACAGAAGAAATACTGAATTTAATTGATGAAAGAAGAAAATATAAAAATGCAGTAAATGAAGCAGGCAAAAAAAAAAAAAAAAAAAAAAATACAAATGTCTCAAAAACAAGATCGACAGGAAGTGCAAAATGGCTAAGCAGGGATGGCTAGAGGTCAAATGTAAGGATGTAGAGGGTTATCTCACTAGGGCTAAGATAGATACTACCTACAGGAAAATTAAAGAGACCTTTGGAAAACAGAGAACCACTTGTATGAATATCAAGAGCTCAGATGGAAATGCAGTTCTAAGCAAAGAAGGGAAAGCAGAAAGGTGTAGGGAGTATATAGAGGGCCTATACAAGGGCAATGTACTAGAGGACAATATTATGGAAATGGAAGAGGATGTAGATGAAGATGAAATGGGAGATACGATACTGCATGAAGAGTTTGACGGAGCACTGAAAGACCTGAGTCGAAACAAGGCCCCGGGAGTAGACAACATTCCATTAGAACTACTGACGGCATTGGGAGAGCCAGTCCTGACAAAACTCTACCATCTGGTGAGCAAGATGTATGAGACAGGCATAATATCCTCAGACTTCATGAAGAATATAATAATTCCAATCCCAAAGAAAGCAGGTGCTGACAGATGTGAAAATTATCGAACAATCAGTTAAATAAGTCACAGCTGCAAAATACTAACGCGTATTCTCTACAGAATGGAAAAACAGGTACTAGCTGACCTTGGGGAAGATCAGTTTGGATTCCGTAGAAATGTTGGAACACGTGAGGCAATACTGACCCTACGACTTATCTTAGAAGCTAGATTAAGGAAAGGCAAACCTACATTTCTAGCATTTGTAGACTTAGAGAAAGCTTTTGAAAATGTTCACTGGAATACTCCCTTTCGATTTCTGAAGGTGGCAGGGGTAAAGTACAGGGAGCGAAAGGCTATTTACAATTTGTACAGAAGCCATATGGCAATTATAAGAGTCAAGGGACACGAAAGGGAAGCAGTGGTTGGGAAGGGAGTGAAACAGGGTTGTAGCCTGTCGCCGATGTTATTCAATCTGTATATTGAGCAAGCAGTGAAGGAAACAAAAGAAAAATTCGGAGTAGGTATTAAAATCCATGGAGAAGAAATAAAAACTTTGAGGTTCGCCGATGACATTGTAATTCTGTCAGAAACAGCAAAGGACTTGGAAGAGCAGTTGAATGGAATGGACAGTGTCTTGAAAGGAGGATATCAACAAAAGGAAAACGAGGATAATGGAATGTAGTCAAATTAAGTCAGGTGATGCTGAGGGAATTAGATTAGGAAATGAGACACTTAAAGTAGTAAAGGAGTTTTGCTATTTGGGGAGCAAAATAACTGATGATGGTCGAAGTAGAGAGGATATCAAATGTAGACTGGCAATGGCAAGGAAAGCGTTTCTGAAGAAGAGAAATTTATTAATATCGAGTATTGATTCAACTGTCAGTAAGTCGTTTTTCTGAAAGTATTTGTATGGAGCGTAGTATTTGTATGGAAGTGAGACATGGACGATAACTAGCTTGGATAAGAAGAGAATAGAAACTTCCAAAATGTGGTGCTACAGAAGAATGCTGAAGATTAGATGGGTAGATCACATAACTAATGAGGAGGTATTGAATAGGATTGGAGAGAAGAGAAGTTTGTGGCACAACTTAACTAGAAGAAGGGATCGGTTGGTAGGACATGTTCTGAGGCATCAAGGGATCACCAATTTAGTATTGGAGGGCAGGGTGGAGGGTAAAAATTGTAGAGGGAGACCAAGAGACGAATACACTAAACAGATTCAGGAGGATGTAGGTTGCAGTAGGTACTGGGAGATGAAGAAGCTTGCGCAGGTTAGAGTAGCATGAAGAGCTGCATCAAACCAGTCTCAGGACTGAAGACCACAACAGCAACAACAACGTCTCTTTAACTATTTGTCGTACAATGATTTGTCTATGTAAGTACATTCAGTGGCAAAATTTATTGTGCAAAATTTATTGTGAATACTGTTAATAGCATAGAAATAATACACGTAAATGTTATGCATGATATGGCAGTTTTTCATACACCTCATTCCTTATGACATCATATCTTCACAGTTATTGTTGCCTGACAGTAAAGGATAAATATACCACATTTGGTTGAAATCGCTCCAGTGGTTTAGGTGATATGGAAAACACACACCTGTTGCAAATAACTTCTTTGGATTTGCAGCAAACCATTCATTCTAAAATTAAATTGCAGCTCAGCTCAGTGCTATGAATCTCAAGTGTGGGTCATATTATGTGTTCCAAAATCAAGACTTTTCATTCTCAGCAAAAATTACAGTTTCTTAAAACTTCTCATTGTTTTGTCAGTCATTCATTCATACTAAGCAGTGAATCCACAACTGACCCCTTTGGATTTCTGTAATTATGACATGCTCATGCAGATTATTCACAGATTCTCCCCAAAGCCTTTTAAAATGAAGTTTACTGCTTGTTAATTAGATATGAAATGTACGTCTCAAGACAACTGTAGTGCACAGTGTAACTAAGCAAGGGCACAGCCTTATGACTCCAAAGATTAGTCTAAATATAACACTTAGTATATTATATTTGGTGAATATGTATATTTTTAATGAAAAGTTCTTTATTATTTTCTTTCATCATTTCTAGTGTAACGAAAAATATGTGGTATACAAGTCCGTAATCATTAATGACATAGTTCATTTTTTTGTACTCGTGTTTTCTTTTGTAAAGAATGTGGATGAACAATTATTAAAACAACAAATAAGTTACACATTGGTTACCTATTTTTTATTCAATTTATTTCTCATTTCAGATGAATTTCTGACAATATTTTCTACAAGTGGAATGCACAGTGAAGTTACAGCCACAGCTGAAGTCACAGACAATCATTACATGTCAGTAACATTCAACACCTGGAAACACCCACAACAAGTTATTCATATCATTCATTATCTCACTTAAAGAATAAGAAAAAAAGAAGCCAATCACATGCAGCTATACAAGTCTGCATGAGTGGTCATCCATCATTTGTGAATAAATACAGTGAATGACTTTTATAGAAAATTACTCTGCCATGCTCTAAATGCACAAGTCATGTTGTTACAATTAATGTTGCCTCTTCAATAGAACACACTATTGTACAACCAGAGTTATGTTATTTTGACTCAAATGTAAAGCTTTAAAGTAGTTACTGCATAATGCTTTTCCCATACTCATTCATGAAATGAATTGTTATGCAAATTACAAGCCAAATTGTTGTCCCTTGCATATAATATCTCAATTGCAAAAAGTGACCCTCAATGTTATATCAGTTTTAAATAACTCTTAAATATCATGTTTATGTACTCACACATTTTACTCAAGATGTGACTATAAGTTATAAATATGTCACATTCATTAATTAAATTTTATATAATAAAATGGGCTACTGTTAGATTTACATTGTGAATTTATTTTGTCTTAACATCGAGTTTTATAGACATCCAGTGTGCCAATAAAAAATGTCGATATAAAATGCTTGCCAACAACACTCTTCATAACATGACCATCTAAAATAAGCTGGTTTTGGTCTTCCTCATTTGGAATAATAGTGCTTTATTAGAAAGAGAGGAAATAAATCTACTTCTAGATATTCTCATTTGTAGTTTATTTTTTTAAATAACAAAACAGAACTGTTGTCAGTAACAAGTGTAGGTGAACGGAAATGAGAGCGCAAGAAATGGCATGAGAGTGTGGAGATTGTAAGGGAGAGAAAGAGGGCAATGGTGAACTCATGTAAGGTGTGATATTAAAAGACAATTGTCCTTTTAAAAGGCACACTTCTCTGTGAGAAACAGAACAAAATGGAAGGTGGTTCACCAGTCTATATTATTTCAGAAATACTTTCTATATTTTGAGTAGTTGGTGCTCTGGAAACCTTTATTGTGTACGTAGGGATGGAAAATCGTGTGCATATCCAAAAAGATGCTCTAGTTGATAAATCTCTTGTGCTTTGATGATGATTAGTAACAACTGAAACTGATAGCAATAATAAAGACCTTGAAAATAGCTAATGGTGGCACTATTTGATTTTCAATAGAGTTACTATAGTTGAGATTACCATCTTTATAACAAAATGATTAACTAACATATACAGCCTTCAAGGACAAATGGGGACCATTAAGCTCTTGATTTGATGCTGTAATAAGTCACTCTATTTCTTCATAAAAATAGCATGTTGTACACGTCCCAGGTCTTCATTCCAACATACCTTACAGGACACATCAAAATTTTGACTGGAGTCATTATCAAAAGTTAGTGAGTTTCTGTTAAATAACTCTCCTCTGCCAGTGCTAATCACTGTTACTGGTGAAACTTACAGGAGTCTAATAGAAACATCTGCACAAAAAATTAAAAAAAGTTGCTACATATTGCTGAATGAACACCTGCACATTTTGTAATGTATGTTACACAAACCTGCATTAAATGGTTTCATCTCTAGCCACTTCCTTTATAACAGAACATAAAATACTAATTCAAAGTCATGCACTTGGACAGCTGCTGTTTCCATAATTGGTATCACTATAGAACAGTTCATCCCATGACATGCTGCTTCTCATACTGGATGTACTTGGATCATCAACTTTCTGAAGTACATCTGTTAAGGCACTGAGTAAAACAGTGACTAGAAACAGAAATTTGACAGGAAAAGATGCTGCATGTGTTTGATTAATTGTTCTTCTGAGAAAGTGAAAATTAATGCCAAACTTTCTATAATAATTACCTGTTTGTGAGAATGGATGAAGTGCATCAATATTGTCCATTCTACAGCTCTTTGCAGACAGCACAGTCTGAGATGATGTTGGGGATGTTCACAAAATCCATTAAAATAACTTGATAATATGAGCAGTGTTGCTAAAATTTAACATCTTACATCAGTTTCTGGTTTTATGAATGTCTATATCCCCAGAGACAAAATGGTTACACTATTCTGTGTCCCTGCTCACATCACCATTCAGCTCATTCAAAACCACAAGAACATTACTCTGACATGTTTTGAAATAAAAATCTTGTATGTTACATATTAATTAAAAAGATTCCTTGACACTGCAGTCCAACAGAATGTTTTTATTCATTTTCTGCTTAAAAATGCACTTCAATCTTTATTTTATTATTGGTCCCTTTTCTTCACACTAATAGACCCTAAATGCATTCGTTAAAATGTGTCTTGATATAATAACTGAATTAAATTTTCTCTTAGAGCCACACAGTTAACTTAGGATCCTTCAGAACAAATGGTTTAGCAACAGAAACAATTTTTACACTTGAAAAAAATTTCAGAAGAATCAACACAGTAGTTCGTACATTCCTGTTTGCATACGGGAAACCTATTTCTATTATTTTAAGAGTGTTCTGGACATTCATCAGCACACATGATTATTCCGTGACAAAAATAAGTGCATCTCTTTTCGAAATATTTTTTCTTGGTGTTAGAAGTGAACCAACTATGTGCACACAGTCTCTAACAATTGGAAACTTTGTAGCTGTTATACAGTTACAGTCACCCATTAAATGCAAGTGTGAGCATTGTAAACAATAATGATTGGCACGAAACTCATCGAAATGTTCTGACAAGATGATGCCACCACTCGACTGATAACCCGAGAAGAATTCATCACTAACATTAGCATTTATCTCTTTACTTATATTTGCCCTACAGACTGCATTGCCATTTAGTCTGATGAAACTGAATAAAATTTAGTTTTTATCATTAATATTTCTGCAGAGGCAACAAAATAAATACAAAGTGAATAGTCAAATAAACATTTCACTACACAGTTCTAACTGTACTTAAATATTTACATTATATACACTCAAAGATGATATGAATTGACAGTGTAAAATAAATAATAATAATTGCTTTGGTAAATAATTATTTGTCCGTGACTAGAGGACAAAAATGTATAAAACCAACTTGCTTGGAAGTTGTGCAACAAAGTGAAACTTTGTGAAAGAATCAATTACTCATTTATCATTAACTGAAACACAATGGATCGATACCTGTATTTCATTCATAACTGATTCCATATATGTGTCTGAAGACTTACTTATCATGATGATATGATATTACTACCGAATAAAACATAAAATACAAATATAATGTCACTGACTTCTTTCTCTGCATTTTCAGTGGCTGTTCTTCAGCTTCAAACAAGATTATAAAAAGACATCACAGTGATGCACTGGGATTTAATAGTAAGTAAAACTACAAATTATAATTACAGCACAGTCACTGCATCAGTTTCTGTACTGTGGATGGTCACCACATGAACTGTGCTGATTTACAGCATCTTGGTCTTAGAAAAAAATTCTAGTATCATGTGCTTTCACGCCTGCTTCACATGGGGCTTGAAGCATGATACTAGCCAGGCAGTGTAGATAAAAAAAGTTACAGTAATAGCAATAACAGCATACATGAAAAGGTTCAATTCTGGTTGGCGGAAACGATTCTTTCGAAGCCATTCAAGGACCTCATCACCAGTTGAAAGATCACCTAGAAGAAATTTTTAAAAAATGAGATTAAATATAAGCTCACATATATATGAAAAAATAGACAAAAGTGCTATGTTTCTATGTATTACTGACATGCAAGAAATGAAAAAATATCACAGTAAATGGAATCAAGATTTTATTCATTTTGCGATTTATATCCCATATTATGCAGCAACAAAAGCAGAAAGGAAGGTGTTATGAAGAAATGATAACAAAAGAAAAATCAGAGTTGAAGTTGGGAATAGGACAGTCTTAACTTTCTGTCCATTCATCTATTTTTCATGCCAGTATTGGTGAATATCTGTAGTTAGTATCTTTTTTGAGGGTAAAAAAGAACTTTCTGTATTTGAATAGATAGTAAAGCAGTTATTTATTAGATTCCAATGCATTAACCACTACACTTTTGTTTGTTTCCATTTGCCCATCTCAGCAAAAGTAGGCCTAATTACACAAATTTCTTTTCTCCTCGGTATCTCTGTGATCTGTTTAATCAAGCTACTTACAAAACGGTATCTTTCAGTACAAGGATGTCCCAATTAATAAATTGCATAGTTACAATTGAAATCCTAGCCTTCCAAATTTTTGTTTTGTGTTGGTTCCTCAAGCTACTGTGCAGCTCTTTCTCATTCCCTTGTCAAATATGAGTACTAACTTCATCTCTAAACTTTAAAAATTGATGAAACAATAAGTTCAGTTATAAATATTCACACCTTTTTCCATTTTATGTGGACAGACTAATTACATGACTCCCCAGTACTGCATTCTCTTTACTCTTTATTGGTCCCAGTTCCTTGAAAAGCAGTGATCACTTGCTATCTTTTTCCATATTCCGTAATTAGACTGCTCCCAAGTCTCAATCACTTTATGAACTATTTTACAATTTGCCTATAAGGCAAATAGTATTCATTATAATTAACACACATCAAGCCATTTGTTTCCTTCTGTTCAACCTCTCATTTGCAGTGTACAAGTGCTGTTCAAAAAGTAAGGTGACTTCAAATTGCGTGGGCAATGGACATTCGATTACCGATCTTTTTCTTTTTTTGTTATGTTGGTACACATGTCCCAAACATATGTTTACAATTTCAAGTGTACAGCATACTTCGTTTTTGACAGATAGAAAGGTTAGATGTGTTTTAGTGTGCTTGGTGATTTTCAATTATTATAAAAAATGGATCAAAGAGTTTGCATCAAATTTTGTTTGAAAAATGGAATCAAGTGCTCTAAAAAAAAAAATTACAAGTGGTACAAGCTCTTCCAAGATGGCCGAGGAGATGCCAACAATGGACCTCGCTCTGGATGCCCCAGCACATCAACAACACATGATAACATTGAAGCTGTGAAGAAAGTAGTTTTGGATAATCATCAAATTACCATAAGAGAAGTTTCTGAGGATGTTGCATGTCAGTCAGCTCATGTCATGCAATTTTTTCAGATATTTTGAGAATGAGAAGAGTGCCAGCGAAATTTGTTCCAAATCTTCTCAATTTTGATCAGAAGAATCATCACATGAGCATCGCTCATAAGCTCTTGAATGACATTAATGATGATCCTGATTAGCTGATAAGGTTCATAACTGGTGACAAAACATGTGTTTGCCGTTATGACATCAAAATCAAAGCCCAGTCAGCCCAATGGAAGCATCCCGGAGAGCCAAGACCGGAAAAAGCATGCCAAGTTCGATCAAATGTCAAAGTTTTAGTTTCGCTCACTGTTTTTCAATTACCATGGCATAGTGCATCATGAATCTTTACGTCAAGGTCATATGGTCAATAAGAGAAGCAATATGTAAAAAAGCTTTTGCAAAATGACAATGCGCATGCTCATTCATCGTTGCTTGTGAGAGTTTTTTTGACCAAAGCAACATGACAATCATGCCTCATCAACCATATTCATCGGATTTGCCCCCTGCAACTTTTTCCTGTTCCCAAAACTGAAGAGGCATATGAAAGAATGAAGATTTTCAACAACTGAAGAAATAAAACTGAATTGCCGGAAGTACTCAAGGTTGTACCAAAAACAGCTTATGAGAAAAGCTTTGAGGTTTGGAAGAAGCATTGGCACAAGTGTGTTGTATCTGAGGGGATTACTTTGAAGGGGACAACATAAATATTGATGAAAAAATAAATATTTTTTTTCATAGAAATATAAAGTCACCGTACTTTTTGAACACACCTCTTATTTCATTTATCTCAAAGACAGTAGTTTTTGTTATCATATGAAGTGTCCCTGATTTTTAGAAAATGCATGTCTGTACTTTTGCATTTGAAGTAACTCTGAGAATTCATTTTCAATTATTCATATATTAAAAAGGCACAGAAAATCAGAGGTTCAAATAATATCCAATGATCTAATAGCAAAAGTTTCTCACCAGGCATGAATATTAGTCAGTTAACGCTGTGCTGTGATTAAAATCACATGAAAAAGTGGACCATGAAAAACTGACAGGAAATCTGCCAAGAACAGTTCTGCAGCAACACAAAAACAAATGCATCATGGAAGAAAAGTCGAAATATTCAGAGATAGCCATGCATGCAATGTTTCAGACTTTGTATCTGACTCTGCAAAAGAAAATGTGAGTTTCTCAGCTTTTGTTAAGCCTGGAGCGAAGTTCAAATACATGATTAGCAGTGTCAAACAAAAATGTACCATTTCTACTAAAAGTGACTGTGTTGTTCTTGTAATGGGATCAAACAATGTTTACTGCAATGAGGCTAGTGCATCTCTCTAAAACTTGGTCATTATCTGGCAGTTACTGTCGACTACAAAAGTTATAGCGTGAATCTGCCTATGAGATCTGATTTAGTAGACTGACCTTGTGTAAATAGTGAAATTCGATGAATGAATGAATGAATGAAACAGTAAAATACTTCTGTTCAATGTTTAAAAACATAAACCTTCTCGATGTCTACAATCACGAAAAAGCTAGTTTCATACTTGCATTGATTTGGTAAGAAGACTTGTGTCTGATACAAACAAGACTGTTGACAAAATCATGCATGAAAACAGCTGCAAAAGCAAACAAGCCACTGCCTTAAGTGGCTACACGTAGGGAAACAAGTGAAAGGGGTCAATTCCAATTGGATTTGGCACAAGTTTAACAACACAGAAGAATTACTCAATACACAGGTGGCAATTCCTTTATCATGTAGACAAATTATTAAAGATGCTTCACCTGATAATGTATGCAGTAGTAACCTCATTATGAATTTTAATATTGCAAATCTGTCTCAAGGAATGATCAGCGAGCTTTATAACACGCAAATTTTGTTACAGAGTATGAAACAGTCAGTAAATGTGATATGTATAAATGAACATCAGTTTAAAACAGAAAATACCAGTCTTCTCAACAAATTTCCCAGCTACAAACTGGCCAGCAGCTTTTGTAGAACTTACAAGTATGGAGGCTCTTGCATATTTGTTCATTCCTCAGTAACGTATGAAATCAGACAGAATTTTAGCCATCTAAATGAAGCAATTACTTTTGAAAGTTATTGTATAGAAGTTAAAGATTATAACATGTTAATCATCAGTATATATCATATCCCTTGGTACAACATAACCTCTGTGGTTTTATATTAATTTGAAACTCTGTTACAAAGATTAAAAACTGAAAAACTGCATAAGAAACTAGCTATATGTGCTGACTTTAACATAGATATAAGAACTGATGACAAATTTGCTTCACATTTGAAGAATCTGATAGCCACAAATGGACTAAATCCAAATTCTGACCAATGCACAATAGTTACAGATGTTTGGTCTGTTATAAAAAGTGAGATTGGCAGTGAAATGGACAGAAAATGTCCTTCTAAACTAATGATAAATTGTAGGACAGTTACAGATCCTAGTGCCATATGAGAATCCGAGAATCCTTCAATAATTTCTTCATAAGTTGTAACAAAATTAGTGACTGCTCACCACCAAGTACAGCCCCCAGTATGGCAGAGAGAAATTTTCACTGTTCATGTCATTACAATCATAATGTCCCTAAAAAATTTAAAATTAGTGATTTGGGATGAAGTTCCACTGGAATAATGAAATCACTACATTATAGTATTGCACATCCACTCTCCCTCATACACAAACAGTCTTTCGGAGAGGGATTTTCCAAGATTGGTTAAAATATGCTGAAATTCTGCCAGTTCATAAAAAGAGCAAACAAAATTAAATGGGAAGCTATAGGCCTACCTCCTTGTTACAAATTCTTTCGAAAATATTTGAAATGGCTGCCTGTAACCAGATAGAAAATTATAATTCATCCCACAATATTATTTGAAGCTATCAGTACAGTTTCAGGAAAGGCTACAGCACAACCCACGAAATAAATGAATTGGTCACAAAAGTTATCAGTTGTCTCAATTACAGCATGTGTGTATCAGGCATCTTTTGCAGTCTTGTCAAAGCCTTCAACACTGTAAATCATGATTGGCTTCTTCAAAAATTGGCTAGCTATGGTTTTCAAGGTAAATCTCTCAGTTGGATGTCATCATAGTTGGCAAACAGAAAACAAAGAGTGCTTGTTAATAACAGTGGCAAGGAATTCATTCCTGGCTGGAAAACATACAATTAGATGTCTCACAAGTCTCAATATTAGGGCCACTACTATTTTTGTATTACATCAATGATATGCCATGCCAGATTGAGTCTGATACCATCCTTTATACACGTTTCAACAGCGATAGTCTACAGTAAACCCAATAAAGACTTAACCCGCAGTATTGAGCACACACTTGGTGAAGTGAGTGTGTGGATCAAGAATTATAATATTAAATTAAACTTTCAAGAACAGAAACTGATCATTTCACCATGAAACAATCAGCACAATGTATAAGTGAAATTACTTATATGGACAAAAGATTGGACTCTATAGCTGTGTCAAATTTCTTAGTGTGTTAATAAATAAAAACATGTTGTGCAGTGAGCATGTAGACAGCATTCTTAGTCAACTGAACAGTCTTGTGTATGTCAAGAATTTCTTATCTAGTATCACTTATTTAGCAGTAAAAAACTGTAGACAGCATTCTTAGTCAACTGAACAGTCTTGTGTATGTCAAGAATTTCTTATCTAGTATCACTTATTTAGCAGTAAAAAACTGTATTTTATGCATATTTTATTTCAGTCGTTAAGTACAGCATCATTTTCTGGGGTCTGAGAAAACTAATTTCTTTAGAGTCTTTAGACTACAAAAAAAAGATCATCTGAGCCATGGTGGGAGCTAAAGAGAATCAACACTGCAAACCTCTATTTGAAAAATTAGATCTAATATCCATCTCTAGCATGTATATATATGAGGTCCATATCTTGTCAAAGAGAAACCCACAACTTTTTGAGGACAACTGCTTCAAGTACCTGTATTAGACTAGATATAAGGCAAGTTACATGATACTTACACACAGGCTCAAACTTGATAAAACAATCTCCACATTAAAAGGGCATGAAATTTCTAAAAAAAATCTATACGGGGAAAAGTGATCCAGATCCAAGAAATACTAAAGGAGACATAAAAAAGTATTTTAAAAGTAAATGCTACCTTAGTGTAGCAGATTTCTTGAATGATGAACATGTAATATAACATCTCTCCAAAAAAGCAGCACCATATATATTATAACCATAGATTTTTTTCAAAAAGTGAGAAGATGGAAAGTATATCTAAAAACAAGGATGATGTAACTTACCAAACGAAAGCATTGGTATGTTGTCAGACACACAAATAAACACAAACACACACACAAAATTCAAGCTTTCGCAACCCACGGTTGCTTCATCAGGAAACAGGGAAGGAGAGGGAAAGACGAAAGGATGTGGGTTTTGAGGGAGAGGGTAAGGAGTCATTCCAATCCCGGAAGTGGAAAGACTTACATTAGGGGGCACACACACACACACACACACACACACACACACACACACACACACATATCCGTCACACATATACAGACACAAGCAGTCATTTGTAAAGGCAAAGAGTTTATGAATTTGAGAGTTTGTAAAGGCAAAGAGTTTGGGCAGAGATGTCAGTCGAAGTGGAAGTACAGAGGCAACGATATTGTTGAATGACAGGTGAGGTATGAGTGGCGGAAACTTGAAATTAGCAGAAGTTGAGGCCTAGTGGGTAACGGGAAGAGAGGATATACTGAAGCGCAAGTTGCCATCTCCGGAGTTCTGATAGGTTGGTCTTAGAGGGAAGTATTCAGATAACCCAGATGGTGTAACACTGTGCCAAGATGTGCTAGCCATGCACCAAGGCATGTTTAACCACAGGGTGATCCTCATTGCCAACAAACACTGTTTGCCTGTGTCCATTCACGTGAATGGACAGTTTGTTGCTGGTCATTCCCACATAGGTAGATTCACAGTGTAGGCAGGTCAGTTGGTAAATCACGTGGGTGCTTTCACACATGGCTCTGCCTTTGATCATGTACACCTTCCGGGTTACAGGACTGGAGTAGGTGGTGGTGGGAGGGTGCATGGGACAGGTTTCACACCAGGGTGGTTACAAGGGAAGGAGCCAGAGGGTAGGGAAGGTGGTCTGGGGATTTCATAGGGGTGAACCAAGAGGTTATGAAGGTTAGGTGGATGGCGGAAAGACACTCTTGGTGGAGTGGGGAGGATTTCATGAAGGATGGATCTCATTTCGGGGCAGGATTTTAGGAAGTCGTATCCCTGCTGGAGAGCCACATTCAAGGTCTGATCCAGTCCCGGGAAGTATTCTGTCACAAGTGGGGCACCTTTGGGTGTTCTTCTGTGGTAGGTTCTGGGTTTGAGGGGATGAGGAAGTGGCTCTGGTTATTTGCTTCTGTACCAGGTCGGAAGGGTAGTTGCGGGATGCGAAAGCTGTTTTCAGGTTGTTGGTGTAATGGTTCAGGGATTCCGGACTGGAGCAGATTCGTTTGCTACAAAGACCTAGGCTGTAGGGAAGGGACTGTTTGATATGGAATGGGTGGCAGCTCATAATGGAGGTACTGTTGCTTGTTGGTGGGTTTGATGTGGACAGATGTGTGAAGCTGGCCATTGGACATATGGAGGTCAACGTCAAGGAAGGTGGCATGGGATATGGAGTAGGACCAGGTGAATATGATGGAATCAAAAGAGTTGAGGTTGGAGAGGAAATTCTGGAGTCCTTCTTGACTGTGAGTCAAGATCGTGAAGATGTCATCAATAAATCTGTACCAGACTTTGGGTTGGCAAGCCTGGGTAACCAAGAAGGCTTCCTGTAAGCGACCCATAAATAGGTTGGCGTACGAGGGGGCCATCCTGGTACCCATGGCTCTTCCCTGTAATTGTTGGAATGTCTGGCCTTCGAAAGTAAAGAAATTTCAAGTTTCCGCCGCTCATACCTCACCTGTCATTCAACAATATCTTTGCCTCTGTACTTCCGCTTTGACTGACATCTCTGCCCAAACTCTTTGCCTTTACAAACTCTTTGCCTTTACAAATGTCTGCTTGTGTCTGTATATGTGAGGATGGATATATATATATATATATATATATATATATATATATATATATATATATATATATATATATATATATATATATATATATATATATATCTGTGTGTGTGTGTGTGTGTGTGTGTGTGTGTATATATATATATATATACCTGTCCTTTTTCCCCCTAAGGTAAGTCTTTCCGCTTCCGGGATTGGAATGACTCCTTACCCTCTCCCTTAAAACCCACATCCTTTCATCTTTCCCTCTCCTTCCCTCTTTACCTGATGAAGCAGCCATGGGTTGCGAAAGCTTGAATTTTGTGTTTGTGTTTGTGTTTATTTGTGTGTCTATGAACATACCAACGCTTTCGTTTGGTAAGTTACATCATCTTCGTTTTTAGATATATTTTTCCTACGTGGAATGTTTCCCTCTATTATATTCATATCATCAATTTGAACGCAACAATTACGTTTGTTATTGTCACTGTTGCATTTCGAAATCTTTTCTGTCACCTTATTTTCTCTTTCTGTTTTTGCAAGTAGTTTCACTTTGTATTCACCTTTCCTTTTTACCGTAATCTACCATACGATTTTATCCTGCCTATATATACTCAATAATACGTAACCCACTTCCAAACCATAACCAAAAAAAAAATTTTCCACTTTCAACACTACCGCTACTATAAAATCCACCGTTTCCAGTTCACAAACAGTTCCTTTCACGTATTAAACAACCATTTCGGCTAGTTCTAACAACTTTCGCTTTATTTCTATTTCCGTTTTTCCCACATCGCTGATCATTTTAGCCGACTCCCATATGTTTTTACGTCATTATTTCTTCGTCAGACAATTGTTAGCCTCGTGTTCATAATCTGCCACCACAAAACCACGCAGTTTTTTCGAAAGTTGCCCAAATTTCTCCACCCTTTATCGTGTTTTGGCGACAACACAACCACCTAACCTTTGTGCACATCGTTGGTTACCAACCCAAATTCACCACAGGATCAACATAGCTCAGCTTTAACCAACACTTTTCTGACTCTTTCCACATCAGGTCTCCAGTTGCTTTCTAGTTCACCTTTATCTCTCCCCATATATTTTTATTTTCATTTTCATTTCAGCTTCATGTTACACTTTCCACCTTCTAATACCATGTCACCCTCACAACATCCCCACAACGACCCCCTTAAATTTTATTTACATTCCCTCCGTAAACATGCCTTCACCCTAGCCAGATTACGCTCCCATATTTTATTTACTCAGGCTCGTCTGACATTTGGCGTTACCCCCAAAGGCCTCACACTTAAAGTTCCCAACTCTGGCTGTAACCCTTCTTTCCATCAGTCCCTATACCAGTTCCAAACTGAACAATCCATAGCCCGCACCCACCTAATCCATCACCTACACATCAACTCAGCCAATGAACCCACCTGTCAACTCCTATCCTTAATAAAAGTCCTCAATCTTTCCTCTCCCACATCTACATCAGTTGTTCAGAGCATCCTCCTACAGGCCAACCGCAAATTAGAACAGCATGCCACCCTCCACCTCAAAAAACTATCTAATCTCCTGGTTTCCCACCTCCGGAAAGGCAACACCCTCCACAACCTTTCCAGCAAACCTCAGCCTCCTCTCATTGCACACAGATCCAGTCTCTCCCATCTACTCAATCTCGCACTTCCAGCTCCACTCCCCCAAAACCTCAAAATTCTAATCAACACAATCTGGAACCACAACACCCTAATGTAGTATTTAAACTTTCCTCCAAACCTCTCTCCCAATCCGAAACCTCTGTCCTATGCAAAGGCCTCACCTTCTGCACTACGTCCAGATTCAACCAAACAGCCGTCGTCAAAGATTTACTGTCCTACACTCGTACTCTCTGCTGGAAATATCACTTTGCCATGAAGAAAAATAATCCTAATCCTACTCCTAATGATCCAACTCCCCAAGACACTATCCAAATTGAACCCTGCCTGGAACAGTTCCGTCCTCTGTCACAGCGGGACCCTCCCTCACCAAACCTTCCAGGAATTTCTCACTTCCAGCCTTGCCTCTCAATCCTTCTTGAAAAACCTTAATCCTACTCCCAACATCAACACTGCTGAAGCCCAGGCTAACCATGATCTGAAGGCTGACCAATCCATCGTCATTCTTCCAGCGGACAAGGATTCCACGACCGTGGTACTTGATCGTCAGGAGTATGTGGCTGAGGGACTGCGTCAGCTTTCAGACAGCACTACATACAAAGTTTGCCAAGGTAATCCCATTCCTGATGTCCAGGCGGAGCTTCAAGGAATCCTCAGAACCTTAGGCCCCCTACAAAACCTTTCACCTGACACCATCAACCTCCTGACCCCACCAACACCCCGCACCCCTACCTTCTACCTACTTCCTAAAATTCACAAACCCAATCATCCCGACAGCCCCATTGTAGCTGGTTGCTAAGCCCCCACAGAACGCATCTCTGCCTACATAGATCAACACCTTCAACCCATTACATGTAGTCTCCCATTCTTCATCAAAGACACCAACCACTTTCTCGAATGCCTGGAATCCTTACCCAATCTGTTACCCCAGGAAACCATCCTTGTAACCATTGATGCCACTTCCTTATACACAAATATTCTGCACATCAACAACCTCGCTGCGATGGAACACTTCCTTTCACGCCGATCACCTGCCACCCTACCTAAAACCTCTTTCCTCATTACCTTAGCCAGCTTCATCCTGACTCACAACTTCTTCACTTTCGAAGGCCAGACATACCAACAATTAAAGGAAACAGCCATGGGTACCAGGATGGCCCCCTCGTATGCCAACCTATTTATGGGTCGCTTAGAGGAAGCCTTCTTGGTTACCCAGGCTTGCCAACCCAAAGTCTGGTACAGATTTATTGATGACATCTTCACGATCAAGAATCACAGTCAAGAAGAACTCCAGAATTTCCTCTCCAACCTCAACTCTTTTGGTTCCATCAGATTCACCTGGTGCTACTCCAAATCCCATGCCGCTTTCCTTGATGTTGACCTCCATCTGTCCAATGGCCAGCTTCACACATCTGTCCACATCAAACCCACCAACAAGCAACAGTACCTCCATTATGACAGCTGCCACTCATTCCATATCAAATGGTCCCTTCCCTACAGCCTAGGTCTTCATGGCAAACGATCTGCCCCAGTCCGGAATCCCTGAACAATTACACCAACAACCTGAAAACAGCTTTCGCATCCCGCAACTACCCTCCTGACCTGGTACAGAAGCAAATAACTAGAGCCACTTCCTCATCCCCTCAAACCCAGAACCTCCCACAGAAGAACCCCAGAAGTGCCCCACTTGTGACAGGATCCTTTCCGGGACTGGATCAGACTGAATGTGGCTCTCCAACAGGGATACAAATTCCTCAAATCCTGCCCTGAAATGAGATCCATCCTTCATGAAATCCTCCCCACTCCACCAAGACTGTCTTTCCGCCGTCCATCTAACCTTCGTAAACTCTTGGTTCACCCCCCATGAAATCCCCAAACCACCTTCCCTCCCCTCTGACTCCTACCCTTGTAACTGCCCCCAGTGTAAAACCTGTCCCATGCACCCTCCCACCACCACCTACCCCAGTCCTGTAACCCAGAAGGTGTACACGATCAGAGGCAGAGCCATGTGTGAAAGCACCTATCTGATTTACCAACTGACCTGCCTACACTGTGATACTTTCTATCTGGGAATGACCAGCAACAAACTGTCCATTCGCATGAATGGACACAGGCAGACAGTGTTTGTTGGTAATGAGGATCACCCTGTGGCTAAACATGCCTTGGTGCATGTCCAGCACATCTTGGCACAGTGTTGCACCATCCGGGTTATCTGAATACTTCCCTCTAATACCAACCTATCAGAACTCCGGAGATGGCAACTTGCGCTTCAGTATATCCTCTCTTCCCGTTACCCACTAGGCCTCAACTTCTGCTAATTTCAAGTTTCCGCCACTCATACCTCACCTGTCATTCAACAACATCTTTGCCTCTATACTTTCGCATTGACTGACATCTCTGCCCAAACTCTTTGCCTTTACAAACTCTCAAACTCTTAAACTCTTTGCCTTTAAAAATGTCTGCTTGTGTCTGTATATGTGCGGATGGATATGTGTGTGTGTGTGTGTGTGTGTGTGTGTGTTGTGTGTGTGTGTGTGTGTGTGTGTGAGAGAGAGAGAGTGTATACCTGTCTTTTTTTCCCCCTAAGGTAAGTCTTTCTGCTCCCGGGATTGGAATGACTCTTACCCTCTCCCTTAAAACCCACATGATTTTGTCTTTCCCTCTCCTTCCCTCTTTCCTGATGAAGCAACTGTGGGTTGTGAAAGCTTGAATTTTGTGTGTGTGTTTGTGTTTATTTGTGTGTCTATCAACATACCAACGCTTTTGTTTGGTAAGTTACATCATCTTTGTTTTTAGATATATTTTTCCTATGTGGAATGTTTCCCTCTTATTATAACCATGTAAAGTAATACATATGTATTGTCACCTTAGATTAGTTTATTAGTCTGTACATTAGTCTTAAAATGGCAAGTCCCCTATGTCACAATTTTTGACTGCACAAGGCATGTTATGTGATAATCAAAATTTGATGTGATTTGATTTTTATGTTTCACAAAGTATCAATGTGCTAATTATTGCACTGAAGATTCATGTTGATAGCCTAGACTTTGTAATATGAATAAATATAACAATGAGTAAACATTTTGTGCAACAAGAATTGCACATACAGTGTAGTTCATGCCATTTTGATGTGCTAGTGCAGACTTTTACACAGCTTCAGATCTCTTTCAGAGCTATTGCAAGATCACCTTGTACTGGTTCTCTATTATTCACAATACATTGACCTGCACATGCCTGTAAAAATGTTAGTAATGTTATTACATCAGAAATCTAATAACACAAAAAAACCTTACATTTACCTCTGTAAATGCTGGGAAACCGTTTACGGAAGTACACAATTGCTGGCAATTTGGTAACACCCCACTTCCGAGCATATCGGGGATCTGCCATCTTCACAAATGTTATATCTAAATTATCAGTTTCACTATCAATGTTCTCCAGTTCTTCCAGAACAGTCATTGACTCTGGCGAATCTTTCTCATCTGTTAAATTCAACAGTTAATTACTAACCAATAATTATTTATATCAAAAGTGTAATAACCACTTTCATTGTGAGTTTTCGTTACATTTGCTATTCCACTGTTCTTACACTGCAGCAGACATTATTAATGATTCATGACTTTAATAACTTGTGGCTACAAATGTCAGAGAACCAACAATAAGATAACAATAAAAAGAATAACTTGGAACTGTCATAGAGAGCAGTATGGTATGTTCATAAATATAATCACTAATGTATTTCTCAAATTGTCTGTCTCAAAGCCTTCTGGTCATTAAACTTAGACAAACTTGTATCTCTTTGTTAAATTTCACTTCTTGTAAGGTTATGGTCACTAAACTCTCCTACTACTGGGAAGTTCATGCCATCTATGGCGCTACTTCTCAGAGGAAACATTAACAGCTGCAACAGAAATCACAATGAAGAGTGGTATTCAGTCACTCAATCATCCATCTTCTTTCATAGATCCTATATTAAAGGAGAACATTCAGCGATGTGGTATCAATCAAGGCATAAATTAATGAAGAGAAACAACTAATAGGAATTATTGTATTTTACAATCTATGAGATGCTATGGACTATAAGATGCACCTTAATTTTTAAGCAATTTTTTTAAATAACATTTTTACCATTTTTACTGGATTGAAAAGCCAGATTAAAAAAATTCTTAGTTTATAAAAGCAAGCTGACCTTTAAAATTCCTGAAAATTATCATCTAAACCTTCTTCTTCTTCCTTTTCCTCCATCATCATTGTTGTCTTCTTCATATACTGTATATAAGATGGTCTTTCTGCCATCAAGGGCATTACTTATGCCGCAGTAACAAACATATTGATTCAATTAAGAATTAACATCAGCAATTTCTACCTAGGTGCAGTGCAAAGTTCATAATACTTGTATGTACATTAACGTCATCTGCCCTCATGCATGTGCCTGTTACCAGTGGATAAGCTTGCATGTTGTAATCAAATCCAGCCTAACTAATAGCTTAACATATTCTACATCTACACCGATACTCTGCAATCCACCTTACAGTGCATGGTGGACACTACCTTTACCACTAGTTTCTTTTCCTCTTTTACTCACAAACAAAACAAGGGAAAAAACTGTCTATGTGCCTTCATATGAGCCCTGATTTCTCACATCTTGCACAATGTATGTGGGAAGCAAGAGAATAATTCTGAACTCAGATTCAAATGCTCATTCTCTAAATTTTCTCAATAGTGTTCCTCGAAAAAAATGTTGTCTTCCCCAAGAAACTCCCAAATGAGTTCCTGAATCATCTTTGTAACACTTGCATGTTGTTCCAATCTACCAGTAACAAATCTAGCAGTCTGCCTCTCAGCTGCTTCAATTTCTTCCTTTAATCCTACCTGGCATGGTTCCCAAACACCTCAGCAGTGTTCAAGAATAGGTTGGACTAGCATCCTATGAGCAGTTTCCTTTATAGGTGAACCACAATTTCCTTGAATTCTCCCAGTAAACCAATGTTGACCATTTACCTTTCCTGCCACAATGCTCACATGGTCATTCCATTTCAGGTTGCATTTCAACAGTACACTCAGATATTTAAATGACATGACTGTGTCAAGCAGGACACAACTAATACTGTTTCCAAACATTATGGGTTTCAAATAGTGCAGTTCATGATATAAGTTCATGGTTGTAGAAAATAAATTAATGCTACATCACAATATGATTCAGTTTTCACAGTTTCTAACAAACTACTTAACAGAACCCAAAGTTTTAATTTCACAGAATGGGCATATGATTAGTGAAACTGAACTCAAATTTCTAGGTGTACAGGTAGATAGTAAACTGTTGTGGGAAGCTCATGTTCAGGATCTTGTACATAGACTTAATGCTGCTATGTTTTATTATGTATCTGAAGTAAGTGATCGTTCGACACATAAATTAGTCTACTTTGCTTATTTTCATTCGCTTATGTCATATGGTATTATATTTTGGGGTAACTCTTTCCATCCTCAAAACAAATTTTTGGCTCAGAAATGGGTAGTTCAGCCAGTAAGTGGTGTAAGTTCGCGAACCTCTTGTCGATCCCTGTTCACTAGTCTGGGTAATCTGACATTGGCCTCTCCATATATATGTTGTTTACTGCTGTCTCTTGTTAACAATATCAGCTTATTCCCAAGAATTAGCAGCTTTCACTCTGTTAATACTAGGTAGAAATCCCGTCTGCATTTGGATCATACATCTGCAGTATACTGCTGCATCCATTTTCAATAAGCTACCACAAAAATTCAAAAATCTTAACAGTAATCCATACACTTTCAAATCAAAATGGAAGAGTTTCCTCATGAGTCACTCCTTCTATTCTGTCATGGAGTTCCTTGAAAAATTAAGCTGATTCCTATGTTATATTGTTGATTGTGTTTACTTTATCTTATGGCTGGACTTTTATTGTGTCCATTAACGTTTTATTTTATCTGTTATTACTTTTTATGTTGTAGTTCCATGTACTGACACATTCGATAACCTTCAAGATTTGGTCCTCAATTTGGTCCTACAGAACACATCTGTGTAAATAAATAAATCACAGCAACCAGAACTTTTATCTAAGTCATCTTGTATCCACCTACAGTCACTCAACTTCAAAACCTTACCATAGTCCACAGCATCATCAGCAAACAACCACAGATTGCTGCCCACCCTGTCCACCAAATCATTTATGTATACAGTGAATAATAGCAGTCCTATCACTCCTGATGATACCTTTGTCTCTGATGAACATTCACTGTCGATGACAATATACTGGGTTCTGTAACTTAAGAAGACTTTGAGCTACTCACATATCTGTGAATCTATTTGACATGCTTGTACCTTCTGTAACAACCTGCAGTGGGGCACTGTGGCAAATGCTCTCTGGAAATCTAGAAATATGGAATCTGCCCATTGCCCTTCATCCACAGTTTGCAGTAGATCATGTGAGAGAAAATGGCAAGCTGAGTTCACATGAGTGATTCCTTCCAAAACCATGCTGATGTGTGGGTATAAGCTTCTCAGTCTCAAGAACATTTTATTATATTCAAACTGAGATTACATTCAAGGATCCTGCAGCAAACCAATGTTAGGAATATTGGTCCGTAATTTTGTGGGTCCATTCTTTTGCCCTTCTTATACACAGGAGTCACCTATACTTTATTCCAGTTGCTTGGAACTTTGTGCTGGGTGAGTGATTCACAATAAATGAAAAATAAGCAAAGGGCCAATGTCATAGAGTACTCTTTGAAAAACCAAACTGGGATTCCATCTGGACCTGGTGACTTATTTGTTTACAACTCATTCTTCTCTATGTATTTGTTTACAACTCCTTCTTCTCTATGCCAGGGATACTTATTATTGTGTTGTCCACGTGGGAGTCTGATGGTCAAATGACAGTATGTCTGTACAATTCTCCTAGATGAACACTTTCTTAAATGTGAAATTTAAAACTTCAGCTTTCGTTTTGCTATGTTCAACTGCCATACAAGATTGGTCAACAAGTGAGTAGATGGAAGTCTTAGACCCACTTAGCTTTCGTTTTGCTATGTTCAACTGCCATACAAGATTGGTCAACAAGTGAGTAGATGGAAGTCTTAGACCCACTTAGCGATTTTACATACGACCAGAATTTTCTCAGGTTCTCTGCCAGACCTTTTGCTAAGGTATGACAGTGGTAGTGGTTGTATGCTTCACACATATGTCTTTTCGCAGACACATGAACCTCTACTAACCTTTGCTTGTCATCATTTGTGCGTTCTCTTTTCAACTGATAGTCAGCATCCTCTGCTTCCTCAGCAGTTTCCGAATCTCGTTATTAAACCACGGTGGGTCTGTTTTGTCCTTAATCCACTTGTTAGGCATGTAATTCTCCAGAACATGATTTACAATCTGCTTAAACTTTGCCCATAAGTCCTCTATGTCCACCTTACTGTAACTTAGACATGTCAGTTCAATGTCTAAGAGAGGTATTAACAACTGCATTTCTGCTCGTTCTAGCAGAAATACTCTCCTAGCTTTCTAAACTGATTTACTGGCTTATGTAACCACAGTACTACAATGACATCCTGATCACTAATCCCCATTTCTATATTGACATTGTTGATAAGGGCTGATCTATTTATAGCTACAAGGTCTAAGATATTTCCAATGTGTGTGAGCTGCCGAGCCAGCTGCTCAAGACAGTGTTCAAAGTACTTTGCAGTGTTCAAAATTACTTTGCATGGCTGCCTGTCTGTATGCGCAGCACCAAATCCATAGACATCCCAGTCTATACTCAGTACATTTAACTCACCTCCAACTAGCACTGATTATCTGGGTATTTATGCACTACTGACTATAGATATTCTTTGAATGACTCTAGAACTGTTGTAGCAGAATCAGTTGGCTGGTAAAAAGATCCAACAATTAAATTGGTTTCACCTAGACCAGTTAAATGTGAGCAGGTAACTATACTGTCACACTCAACTCCAATCTCAATAGAGACAATATTCTTGTCAACTGTAATGAACACTCCCCCACCTATGGCATCCAATTTGTTTTCCCAATACATTATCCATGACTCGCTAAATATCTCAGAGCTATCCACTTTGGGGCTCAGCCAGCTCTTGATCCCAAGAATAATTTGAGTGCAAGAACTTTCCTGGAGGGCAGTAAATTCAGGAATTTTGCTACAAATACTTTGACAACTTACTGGTAAAATTTTAACAGTAAAAATGCCTTTACTCTAAATGTGGTCTGACTTTCCTACCTAAGTATCAACTAGTGACTTTTCATCAGAGTACCTCAAACCACACCCATGTCTAAAAAAAAACCCTATGTGCACTCCATACAGATTCTCCTAACCAAGTGGCTGCTTCCTTTGTGTAATGCACCCCTGACCTAGCAAGGGGAGTCCTACAAATTCCCATCCAATAACACAGGCCCACAAAACTGCAGCCAAGACCTTCACAGAGTCAATGAATCCTTTGGCTGACACCCTCCACTCTACTAGGTTCTAAACCAAAGGACCCCAATGAACTCCGGCAACAATGTTGCAAATTGCATGCATCTTGGATGAGACACCACAGCATACATACCAAGTG
Source organism: Schistocerca gregaria (assembly GCF_023897955.1). Lineage (NCBI taxonomy): Eukaryota > Metazoa > Arthropoda > Insecta > Orthoptera > Acrididae > Schistocerca > Schistocerca gregaria. The sequence continues at coordinate 457,558,197 of NC_064923.1, forward strand.
CACTTTTGCTTTCTTTCCAGCCCTGAATGCTGTCTGCCTAAGGGGCTCCATAACATGCTTAATGTTGGAGCTGCAGATAACTAGTTAACCCCTCCCTTTGTGTGCCTGCTTGCACCATGCTGAAGGAGCAGCCACCTGTCCACTCAGAGGGTGAATGGGTGAGGCCAGATGACCAGTGTCCACACTGGCTCTCCCTCAAGCGACGTGAATACGTTACCATTCACCAATCACTTTGCTGTGAGGCGAGATCCACAGTGTTGGGTACACTAGAAGGTGCCTCGGTAGCAGAGCCCATGGGTGAAACAAGTATACCTAAATGAAAAGGTGTGACATGCCTTTGTCATACAGTTTTTAAATCGCACAGTCATTGTGAGTCTTTAAGCAGCTTAGAAGCTACATAAAACATACCATTAACCCTCAGTAGCTAAATTGTAATGCACTTGCATGGAAGTATGGTTTAAACACTTCGAGGATTGCGTAAGCATTGTTTTCATTACATTGAATCATATTACATACGACATATTAAAGATTAAAAGCATTTTCACAAATATGATACAGTTCAAAAGTCAAAGAGGAAATATCTTTTTATAAGCGCAAATACTGTAAAACAAAATCTTAAATATGGCTGCAAAACAGTAACTGTATGATTCTGAAGAGATTGAAAACTCAGCCAACCAGTTACAAATACAAGTTTATTATCTCTTGACCATGGTTTTGATATTTGTAAAAATTTCTTCTTCAGAAGTATTGGACTTATTACATCACATGATGACACAATAGATAAGATGAAGCCAAACAGCTCTTGTCATAACAGATATTGATGAAACAAGAATTATTGCAAGCCATGGCTTTAGACAGCGCCAGATTATATATATCATACTTCATTATGACTACCCATTAGTAAATGCCCACAGTTAGATGCTCTTGTCAACATAAAAATGTAATACGCTTCACAGGATAAAATATTTTGTAAGTTACATGTACCTTATTCGCAGCTGGTTGGCTGATTTTTTAATCTCTTTGTAAATACTGTTCCACATCTTGCGTTATATTCTTCAGATCAATAAATATCTTCTACTACACACTTTTGAAAGTAACCTATGGTTAATTCTTGGTATAAGCTAATTCCATCCCAAATTTCTTCCAAATCTGCCCACCCATTTCAGTGTGAAGGAGTTAACAAACAAACATTCACACAAACTGTCACATTTATAATACATAAGCGATAAACAATGGTAAAATTCATGACCTTTTCTTAGTACACCATCACATGAACATTCATGAGATAGGAATAGGTACATAATATTGTGAATGACAATCTGTGTTTGAAGAATTAGAGTGCAACTAATACTACATCTGTTAACTGCATGCCAGAATTGTGTAAGGAAGGTCATTTCAAAATCATGTTTGGCATTTCTATCATCTGACCTAATGGCAGAAGATAAACATGCCACAATAAGACCACGAGACACATTGCTGACACTTGCCTACTTCGTTAGAGTGACACGTCAAATAATCTGATGGTGTGTGTACTGAAGGTCTTACAGTACGCAAACCACAATATGTATCATCAATTCATATGCAAGTAAAATATTAGTGCTACTTGTTTTTAAAAATATCTCATACTTACAGAAGTATACAGCTAGAAACTCATTTTCATCCAGCAGTTTATCTAACATTTTTCGGTTTACTTCTTCAATTTCATTTTTTATTTCAAAAATGTCTTGTGATGTAAGCCACGCAAGAACTTTTTCCTCATCATGCAGGTCCCCTAGAGTAATGATTATCAATAAGCATGAAAAATGACAAGCACAGTAATAATTACACTGATTTTTAAAGTGTCATTAACAACATACCATCATAAAGAAGAGGAATTTTCTTTCTAAAATAGACAAGTGATGGAGAGTTGACAATGTTATACTGTCTGAGTGCTTTTGGGTCATTTATTTTTACCATGTCAATTCCTGCAACAAAAATAATAAGATTCTTTCTACAAATTATCATTAATTACACTATTGTTATCAGTAAAAAACATTTATTACACTAATATATAAAGGTAAAAAAGAATGTCACAGTATCTTATATACTATACAGAAAATTGTGTGTAGCTATTAATAGTAAGACTGACATTTTAAACTTATTGTACTACTTTGACAGACCAGTCTGGTTGGATGTGCATGTTAAAGCACTACTTCCAGGACTGGGAGGTGCATCAGCACAGGAACAAATCTGCATGATGGATTAACAATGAGGGCTGGTGTGTCAGACAATCTGGACGTAGTTTTCAGGCACAGTCCCACATAAGAAATACCAGGCTGGTATCCTACTCCTGTCTTCCTTACATGATTTGCAAACATTTCAGAAACTTTCACTCACTTTCACGTGAATAATACTACACACACACGTATCCCATATCAGAGAGTTACAGGGTGGCAACAGCAAGGACATCCAACCACCCCTTAACCTAACCATGCTAAATCCATTTAATAACCATACCAACACTGTGTTGTGGTTCACAAAGCCACAAGAAAAAGAAGATTGTACATCTTTGAAAAGCATTAAAGTTTCAGACAAGGATCTCTTCTGAGTTGATTTGTTCCACAGATATTTTCCTTTACTATTGCAAATAGTTTTAAAGTAACAAAACAGACAAAAATCTAGAAAGCAATAAATTATTCATTGGATTACTCAAATACTGTGTATGTAGGCAAAATTTTTATGACAGAGAGACAGACCATCTACATCTACACCTACATCCATACTCCGCAAACCACCATACACTGCATGGCAGATGGTACCTTGTACCACTACAAGCCATTTTCTTTCCTGTTCCACTCACAAACGTAGCACAGGAAAAATGACTACATATGTCTCAATATGTTTCTCTTATCTTTGTGTCCAATATATGTAATGTTTGTTGGCAACAGTAGAACCCTCTGCAGTCAGCCTTAAACGCCTTGATGAATGAAACAGGACTGTAACTCATGTTATACAGTACAAGCTGGAAGGTTAGTGTGCACTGCACTGCAGTAACATCACAGATAACAGAAATTGCAGGAATCAGCAACATCATACAGCATTCTTTGAAAACCACATATTAATATAACATCACAAATGTTAGAAACCTGCACTGATGATAAAGATGCTTGTGAAACTTCAAATACTATAATCAGTAAAGGCCTATAAGCGGGTAGCTTCTCAGTGATCAGATATTGTTCACTTAATCACTGCAATTAAATACTGTTAAAATAGTTAAAGTAAACTCTGCTTGATTGTCTACAATCTCTGTTTATTCTGTTATTAATATTGCTGCAGAATTAGGCACTTTGTACCAGTATTAACCAATTTAAAATACTGCCAGAAATGTTGGAAAAACTAGGAGACTTCTCGTTCTCTGTTTTCTGTAGTAGACATTACCCCAACATTAGTACTTTGTACTGACACCCTATCCATTTATGTAGTAAGATAATGCACTGTCAACTATTATATAATATAATACAGTAAATTTAGGATTATACATTATTTTTTTGGAGAGTGCAGATTCTTTGCTTGGTTGTACACTGCAACACAAAAGTTTACAGCAATTTAACACTAGATAATTTGTACAGAAACCAGATGGCAGTAATAAGAGTCGAGGGGCATGAAAGGGAAGCAGTGGTTGGGAAAGGAGTGAGACAGGGTTGTAGCCTCTTCCCAATGTTATTCAATCTGTATATTGAGCAAGCAGTAAAGGAAACAAAAGAAAAATTTGGAGTAGGTATTAAAATTCATGGAGACGAAGTAAAAACTTTGAGGTTCGCCGATGACATTGTAATTCTGTCAGAGACGGCAAAGGACTTAGAAGAGCAGTTGAACGGAATGGACAGTGTCTTGAAAGGAGGATATAAGATGAACATTAACAAAAGCAAAACGAGGATAATGGAATGTAGTCAAATTAAATCGGGTGATGCTGAGGGAATTAGATTAGGAAATGAGACACTTAAAGTAGTAAAGGAGTTTTGCTATTTAGGAAGTAAAATAACTGATGATGGTCGAAGTAGAGAGGATATAAAATGTAGACTGGCAATGGCAAGGAAAGCGTTTCTGAAGAAGAGAAATTTGTTAACATCGAATATAGATTTATGTATCAGGAAGTCGTTTCTGAAAGTATTTGTTTGGAGTGTAGCCATGTATGGAAGTGAAACATGGACGATTACTAGTTTGGACAAGAAGAGAATAGAAGCTTTCGAAATGTGGTGCTACAGAAGAATACTGAAGATAAGGTGGATAGATCACGTAACTAATGAGGAGGTATTGAATAGGATTGGGGAGAAGAGAAGTTTGTGGCACAACTTGACTAGAAGAAGGGATCGGTTGGTAGGACATGTTTTTAGGCATCAAGGGATCACAAATTTAGCATTGGAGGGCAGCGTGGAGGGTAAAAATCATAGAGGGAGACCGAGAGATGAGTACACTAAGCAGATTCAGAAGGATGTAGGTTGCAGTAGGTACTGGGAGATGAAGCAGCTTGCACAGGATAGAGTAGCATGGAGAGCTGCATCAAACCAGTCTCAGGACTGAAGACAACAACAACAACAATGGCCTTAGACTCAGAACTTGGGTCAAGTGGACTGAATATTAGTGAAACAATAAATAAAAATGATAACAGCCAATGACTCACATGTTGCTGATTGATATGGGGAGCATAGAAACAAAATGAGAAAAATTTTGCTAGTTTCTGAGCTGCTGCTCTTTTTCCAATTTTAGTGTACTCTCTCAGACACAGAATCAAACATACTCTCAGATGTATCCACCACAATATGGATACTTGATTCTTTACATACACTACTGGAAATTGAAATAAGAACACCATGAATTCATTGTCCTAGGAAGGGGAAACTTTATTGACACATTCCTGGGGTCAGATACATCACATGATCACACTGACAGAACCACAGGCACATAGACACAGGCAACAGAGCACGCACAATGTCGGCACTAGTACAGTGTATATCCACCTTTCGCAGCAATGCAGGCTGCTATTCTCCCATGGAGACAATCGTAGAGATGCTGGATGTAGTCCTGTGGAATGGCTTGCCATGCCATTTCCACCTGGCGCCTCAGTTGGACCAGCGTTCGTGCTGGACGTGCAGACCGCGTGAGACGACGCTTCATCGAGTCCCAAACATGCTCAATGGGGGACAGATCCAGAGATCTTGCTGGCCAGGGTAGTTGACTTACACCTTCTAGAGCACGTTGGGTGGCACGGGGTACATGCGGACGTGCATTGTCCTGTTGGAATAGCAAGTTCCCTTGCCGGTCTAGGAATGGTAGAATGATGGGTTCGATGATGGTTTGGATGTACCGTGCACTATTCAGTGTCCCCTCGACGATCACCAGAGGTGTGCGGCCAGTGGAGGAGATCACACCCCACACCATGATGCTGGGTGTTGGCCCTGTGTGCCTCGGTCGTATGCAGTCCTGATTGTGGCGCTCACCTGTACGGCGCCAAACACGCATACAACCATCATTGGCACCAAGGCAGAAGCGACTCTCATCGCTGAAGACGACATGTCTCCATTCGTCCCTCCATTCACGCCTGTTGCGACACCACTGGAGGCGGGCTGCACGATGTTGGGGTGTGAGCAGAAGACGGCCTAACAGTGTGCGGGACCGTAGCCCAGCTTCATGGAGATGGTTGCGAATGGTCCTCGCCGATACCCCAGGAGCAACAGTGTCCCTAATTAGCTGGGAAGTGGCGGTGCGGTCCCCTACGGCACTGCGTAGGATCCTACGGTCTTGGCGTGCATCCGTGCATCGCTGCGGTCCGGTCCCAGGTCGACGGGCACATGCACCTTCCGCCGACCACTGGCAACAACATCGATGTACTGTGGAGACCTCACGCCCCACGTGTTGAGCAATTTGGCGGTACGTCCACCCGGCCTCCCACATGCCCACTATACGCCCTCGCTCAAAGTCCGTCAACTGCACATAGGGTTCACGTCCATGCTGTCGTGGCATGCTACCAGTGTTAAAGACTGCGATAGAGCTCCGTATGCCACGGAAAACTGGCTGACACTGACGGCGGCAGTGCACAAATGCTGCGCAGCTAACGCCATTCGACGGCCAACACCGCGGTTCCTGGTGTGTCCGCTGTGCCATGCGTGTGATCATTGCTTGTACAGCCCTCTCGCAGTGTACGGAGCAAGTATGGTGGGTCTGACACACCGGTGTCAATGTGTTCTTTTTTCCATTTCCAGGAGTGTAGTTATTAATGTTAATTGGAATCTGTTATTTTTACTTGCTACAGATGGCATCATTCTTTAAGTACTGCTGGTATAATTATTGACAGCTTTATATTGGCAATAATACCTTACAAATCACTTAAGGGTATCACTAATGTATCTTTAGAAAAATTGGACATGATGTCAGTTGTATTTAGATTGACTGGATGGGTCCATTGCAAGATTGTAATAGGTGGAGATCTGAATGCAGATTTTGATGCAACAACACATAAGCTTCTAACACTATGCAATTAACACTCTATCAACAATAGGACCACAAGAGATCAACCACGTCTTGACAATATTTTTGTCAATTTTAAAGCTACAGAAGAATAGTGTGAAGTAGAAGTGTTTGCATTTTCAGATCATAATTCTGTAACTTTAGATTGCACTAGTATATTCCATCCTGATAAGATTAATATAAATAGGCTTGTCCCTAAACATGTGATCACCACACCTGTTAGTGATGATAAAATTGTCAGGTTTTGAAACTCCCTTGCTGACAGAGACTGGCTTTGCCAATATTATTGAGACACACACTATACACCAATATTTTTGAGACACACATTATACTTTAATAACTGGTCAGCAAACATAATATTTGATATGTATTTAAATAACATTTGATGCAATTTAACGACAGCATTCCATAGACAAATGAGAAATAATTGGCAAAAGTTTTAAAACCAAGGTTCCAAGCATACAAAATCAATGGCATACTAAATGACTTAAAAAACTGAAAAAACAAATAAGTTGTACAACACACAAAACAGTCTGAAGAGTGACTGTATGTTAAATGTAGGAATGAGTTCAAAAAATCCATTTTGCAAGTCAAAAAGGCATGCAAGATCAGTAATATTGAGAATTCCACCAGTAAGTGTAAAGCTCCTTGGGAACTAATAAACAGTGTTGCTATATATGCAAGAAACAAAAAAATTAATACGTGTCCTTAAAAATTCAATGATTGGCTTATTAAGTCAATTAAAGGCTTTATTAAGTCAGTTAAAGAAGAAAGAAATAATATTATGAAACCTGATACCAGTTCACCAGTTATTTTTTTAAAAAAATGTTTGTAAATCATAAATATTGACTGTTTACCTCCTTTGAATCTCATCCAGTTTCATCCTAAGAACTGTAAAGAATTGAAATCATCAGACAATGTAGATACATAGACAAACCTTGCAACATACTACAGATATTCTTGTCACTGTAATATGTCTCTTATCAGTGGTGAAATGTATCATATTTTCACATCTTCTGATTCTAGTTTTGTGTTGTATTTTGTAGCCTTTGAAAATGACGTAAAGTTGAAACTTGTAAGTTTGTCAGAAAAAGAAATGTGTGGTCAAGACATAAGAAAGGGTATTGAAAGTACATCCACATCAGCACATCATCTCACATCATTTTCATGCAAATTGCACTGATACTAAAGAAACTAATAGGTATAGTGTGTACCCCTTAAGGCTCTGCATAAACAAAGGTACATCTAAAGGATATTTTACTGATGATCTGAAACTGTCAAAGGTTAGTTCCAGAATGTAAAATGAGAGATAATGACTCACCAAGTTACAGGCCCATTTCCATAGTCCCAGCTTTTTGTAAAGTATAGGAATATGTAATTTACCAACAGTTATGTGTTTACTTTGCAAATTTGGGAGTAATTAATGGATAACAATACAGTTTTAGGAAAAACTCATCAACATTTGATGTTATAGAATCTGTAGTCAAATAATTACTTCAAGCATTTGAGGATAAAAGCTTTGTTCCAGTCAATTTTTGTGATCTAAGCAAAGACACTGATAGTGTGAGACATACACCACTTGCAGAAGAAATGGCACTCTGTTACATCAGAGATAACAACCATACACTATTAAAATCAGATCTGCAGAGCTGTAAGCAACTTTTCTGTGTTGGCAAAGAAATATCCATTGTAGAACACATTATGGTAGGTGTTTCACAGGGATCTGTACTGGTACCTATCTTGTTCCACATACTGATTAATGATTTGCCATAATTTATTAAGTCCACTACAGAGCTGCATGCAAATGATACCACATTTCTTCACAGTAATAATGACTGCAATAGCCTTAAAACTTGTGTTGTAAAGACAACTACTGAAGCGTTCTATTGGCTTAGAGCAAATGGATTCTTGCTGAATGGAAATGAAACACAGCAGATGGTTTTTAGACTAGAAAACAAGCTTCTGCCATATGATCCAAGTTACGTTACATTTTTGGGGGTATATTTAGATGATAAATTATCTTGGGATCAAATGTACAATATCATATTAGTAAGTTTTCAAGAGTAAGCCATCATAATTCTGTGGCAGTTTAAAAGTCATGCCAATGCAATTTGTGTGGCGGCAGTGAAGGACACTGCTAAGTTTTGCCACACGGTGGTACTGATAGAGCTCACCTCTGGGAGTGTACGCTAGAAAACAGGGCTTTTGGATTCATGCCGAGCTTTGGTGTATATTGTCAGCTGTGCCCATGTGAGGACACTGGTTTGGAGGACACAACATGATAGTGATGAACTGTAGGAGACTAACTCTTGGGTCTTTAATTGCTATATTGTCTGGATACTATTTATGGTTAGCATTTCTCATAAAAGGCCAAATAATTGTTGGTTAATTAATATGTTTTTGTATGTAACCACCAAATTGGCTTATCATTTTAATAATTCTGACTTGTAATGTGACAAGGTATTAACTTGTGTGTTCAATGGTATTTTAACTGGTCTGTTAAAACGGTGACTGGTGGAGCGTTATTTGAATAGCAGAACAACAACTTTAATGATTACATCATGGAACAATTTTGATTAATTTTAAATCGCATTTAAGTCCAAGTTATGTTCCCGGTAATATGTCAAATTAATGTACAGTTGCTCTATTTTATTCATTATTTGTCAACTGATGACTATTAAAGTTAAATATGTTTTACTCAGTGTTATGGAGGTGCACCTTAAATTATTTAAAGTTCAAATGAGTTTTGGCATATGAATCTTGAGCACTCAGCCATGAAATCATTAGTGTTCCTCTTTTATGCTTGCTATTTTTGTGCAGAATAAAATATGTTGATTGGTAATAACCAATCATAGCTCAACATAGCCCTACCATCTATCTGTATCATTGCACAGTGTCATTTATTTTTTAGGAGACTTGTGGATTGTGTACCTCAAATATATAACATCCTATTTTTTTCCCAAAGCATAATAGGATATGGTATTATTTTGTGGAGAAACTCTAGGTGTATGCATAGCTCTTAATACTGCAGAAGAAAGCTATTAGAGTAATTACAGTACTTTGTAAAAAACACACTGTAAACCTTAGCTCTTTGTGGACAAAAAATCATGACTGCAATGAACTTATCACATACTATGTTTTAATTATTATAAAGAAGAAGTTACCAGAAACAAAACACAGAGAAAATGGACATTGTTGCAACACAAGAACCAATATGAGTAACTGATTTTCATGCACCAAATCACAGACTATAAAAATCACTTAACAGCTGTGAACTCATGTAGTGTGCAAATTATTTAATAAGACTTAACAGACTGGACAACACTTACCAGAACAAGCTTTCCAACAGACAGTGCATGACTGATTAGCTGCCCACCCATTCTATGATATTTATGAATTTATCAACTGTGAAATAGTACTGTGGTGTTAATAGCTAGCCTTTTGTTACTGATAAATTATCAGTTGTCTTGCACTATATGTGCTACATTCTCTAGTGCTACAATGGCCTAATGACAACAAAATTATTGTTGTTGTTTTTGTTCTTGTTATTACTGTTACAGTAGGTTCTTGTTAATGTATCAGATATTTTGTTCTAATGGCATACATTGCTGTTTACAAGCTAAACATTTGCCATATAGGATTTCATATTTGTTTGAATAAAGCTCAATAATTTTCAGTTTCTGCATGTTAAATAATATAACAACAGAAATGTCAAGATGGAAACAATAAATAAAACTGTTCAAAGGCAATCACTCACCTGTAGCTAGTTGATGTTTAGTGCATATAAGCATTTAATAACATAAAGACTTTTCTAGTGTAGTGTTGTAGGGTCTTCTAAGCATGTCACACCATCAGTCAACATTTGTGTCAATCAATGACTACATGTTTTCATTGGTGCAGTGTCATGTGTGCTCAGCGACAAATGAATTGTAGGCACTGTATTTTGTATATGTTCTTATGTTCTTAGTATGTTTATTCCTTGATCTATGAATTTTGATGTGATTTATATGTTCCATTTTTACTTTTTCTGTGCTTACTGTTGCTTCTGGTTATGGTAGTAATCACTATCCTGCTGTTCATGAAATATTCTGACATTCAGAAATGATTTTGCTGTTGGTTAAGCATTCCTGATCTTCTAACTGATGCACCAGCAGTGTCCACACTGCCAGTCCATTTGACTGGCTGAATAACTCAATCCTATGGTTCACACAAGTAGAAGCTAGCTTTCACTACACAGGAATTATGGCAGAATCGACAAAATTTGCCCTTGTTATGAGTCGACTTGACCACTGCTATGCCACATAAGTACAAGACATGATTACTGCACCACCTCAGGAGAATTCACAAGGAAGCCTTAAATCAGAAGTAATCCAGAGAGTCACAGCAACACATGAGGAGCAAATCTGGTGGATATTGACACAAGGAGATATATAGGTGACTGCAAGCCATCACAATAAACATGTCACCTGTGGAGCAAGGTGGAAAGTTACTGTTCTTGACAATCTACAACACACACTGTGCAGCAGACAATTGCTGCAGGCCAAAGTGGTTGTGGCATCACAAACAAAAATGTTGGATGTGGTGGCAGAGCTCACCGATCGAATTCAAGAGATCATCACACGCACCCATGTTAGTGCAGTGACAATTCTAGGAGGTAATATGACAGTGGCAGCAATAGTCACAGGCAGAGAGTTCAACTCATTGACAGTAAAAGTGGAGAAGTTATACATGCAGATTGATATGCTGCTGTTACAAGGTGGTGGTTGGAATGGTAGAGGATGTTATTGCCAGATATCCAGAAGCTGATCATAAACCAATGCTGCATTGTCTAACATGGAACAACCCAAGTGCTGATGCAATTGTAAGTTTGGTGAGCAGGCACAGAAATGTACAGCATCTTGTTTGTTCCCAAATGCCAGTGGTAGTCGGTCATAGGTGCACCCGGCTGCCTTATGAAGTCATGTCAGCTGTACGTCAGTGACAGAAATTTCAGCCATAAGTATCTAATAGACACCGGTTTGGACCTGAGCACCTCACATCATACTTCAGTACACTGCTACAACCACCATCTGCATTCTGTTTGTCTGCTGCTAATAACTCTTCAGTCTCCACATATGGGACTCAGCAGATTGAACTGAATTTGGCCCTACGCTGACTGTTGACCTGAGGTTTCACTGTCGCACATGTCATGGAAGCCATTTCATTAGCTGATCTATTGGCACATTACCATATCATACCAGGTGTTTCCAATTCTTAGCTGGACAACAGCATTACTGGGCTGACAGCTGCAGGATTCCACTGAGATACAATTCAGTTGTGTAACATGGAGTATGCTTCCCAACTAAGTCAATTTTGTGTGTTGACTAGACCTCCTGGTAGGATGGTAACTGGTTGTCTTGTGATGCACATACTCACAGAACCTTGCCAGCTGTGTGAACAGATCTGATTCAAACTATTGGCCATGGTCAGTGGTTATCCATAGTCCACTCTACACCATGTTCTAAAGAAAGGAGGAGCTTGGTGTCCATATGGTGATTATCATGCACTGAGTTCCAGAACAATGCCCTATCACTTCTCCATGCCACTGTTGTACAACTGAAATTACGCATTACATGGAGTGACAATTTTCAATGTTTAGGACTGTGCTAAGACTTATACACAGTTCCCTGTGTTGGAGGAATGCATTCTGAAGACAGCAATTATTACTCTGTGTGACTTTTTGATAGCAAACTCATGACTTTTGTGTTATGAAATTCAGCTCAAATCTGGGGGAAGTTTATCATCTCTGTCCTGCAAGTCCTGCCATTCTGCTTCACATATCTTCATAACATACTTGGTTAGCCAACCATCAAGCACCAACACCACTATCACCTCTAAGAAGTATTCAAATATTTGGAACATTATGGTGTGGTGTTGAACATGGCCAAATGCTCATTTGAACAACCTGAAGTTATGTTCTCATGCCACTGATATCAGCTGCAGGCTCTGTATTGTTGACAGGGAAGGTCAAAGCCTTTCTGCAAATGCCAAGACCAACTAAAATTAAACAGTTAAATTGGTTCCTAGAAATAGTAAACTTTTACTGCTGTAATCTATCACATGCAGCAGAACTGTAAGAACCACTCAGTGTGGCACTAAGCGGCCCACATGTTAAGGTAGTACCACAGTACAGTACAGAGGCCATGTGCAAGAGAGCTTTTTGTCTACATGGATTACAAGCCACTGACCTACACTTTCAAGCAAAACAGCAACAACTGCTCTCCTCAGCAGTATAATCATCTTGAGTACATAAGCCAATTTAATATGGACATCTAACAACACATTCCTGGGATTGGAAATGTGGTGGCCGTCTGTCCTTCCTGTGTCAACAATGCTGTGAAAACTATAGATTTTCTGGAACTAGACAAGACCTAACAGAAAGACCAAGAGCTCAAAACTTTCATCAATGACACCACTTCAGGACTGAAGTTAAAACTCGTTGACATTCCCCACAATAATGCCCCATTTTTGGTGATATTTCACAGAGAAAATCACATCCATTCCTATTGAACACATTTCAGTGCTCACAATCTGTGCCATCCTGAGCCTGTTCAACTTTTCAGCTACATTCACATTGTTTTGTGTGGCTTGGGATGGAGAAGCACGTGTCAGAGTTGTAAGGTGATCCATTATGTGCACACACCAGATGGCAGTTTCCCGGACACAACCTTGCATTTTGCACTTATTCACCTAGATGCCGTAGGCCCTCTTCCTCCTTCAGACAGTCAGGAGTATTTGCTCGTCATGATAAATCACTTTACACACTACCTATAAGCCATGGCAATGAAAAACATCACTGCAGAAACTTTAGCTTCAGCATTCATTTCAGTGTGGCTAGCAAGATTCGGCTGTCTACTACACATAACTACTGACTGCAACCAATAGTTTTGCAGGTACATGCACCACAAGACAACCAGCTATCATCATGCCAGCAATGGCATGATTGAGCATTGGCATCATTCACTGAAGGTGGTGTCTGCACTTCCTGTGGTTCTTAAGGGACTGTGAAACATTTATAAACCAGACATCAGCTCTTCAGCTGTGGAGCTGGTCTATGGTGAAACACTGCATCTCCCTGGATTTCCTCCATCAGTTACATGACCACATGGCACTGATACGGTCACTCAAGGCCACCATGCATGGTATGCCGACCACTTATATGAATCACGATGTGCTTGCATGTAACACTCTGGACGGACAGTGTCAAAACACCCTTACACCCCCATTACATTGGCCAATATTTTGCCTTAGGGAAAGGTATGCAGATGCTGGACATTGCTGTAAACGACAAGTCCACAACTGTGTCAATAAACTGTATGAAGCCTGCATACATTTTCTATGAGGGACCACCGACCACTGCTGCATCAAGACACAGCATCACAAAGAACGAACACTATAGTGTCCAATAGACTTGTAACTACACATGCACTTTCCAGTCTGTTTCTGAGATGATGCTCCACTTCCGTGAAGGTGACTGGTGTAGCATCTACTACACGAGTCGTGGTGTCAATCAACATCAGTGCTAACCAGTGACCAGTGACAATACATGTTTACAGTGGTGTAGTGTTGTGTGTGTGGTGACAAAGGAATTATAGCTGTCAAGCAGTTTCCGCATCACACTGTGTTTTGCATATGTTCTTACAATTTCTATGTATTTATTCCTTGACATGTGAATTTTGACATGAATTTGTTTAGTTCTTCTGTATTTACTGTCACTCCTGGTTGGGGTAGTAATGACTATCCTGCTATTCGTGAAGTACTCTTATGGTCAGGAATGATTTTGCTATTGGCTAAGCATTTGTGATAATCTACTCATCTGCATAATGATATGTTTTATGTGCTAGTAAATTCAGTAATTTGCCAATTAAGAATTTTAATCCAGTTCAGTTTTTAGTCTCAGACTAAATGAGTTACCTTAAAGGTCAATCTGCCCAAATTATGCTGAATCCGACGGTCGCATCTGGTCTAACGCCCTTTTTCTAGTTGAGGTGCATGCTCTCACACTCTTTCAGAATTGAGAGAGAGAGAGAGAGACGTGGTGGCGATTGGGGGTGGAGGGGGGGGGCGGTTGTTGGAATGTGAAGGAAAATGATTACAAATGAAAAGTAGCTTAAAAATGTCAGGTGATATCATGGGCAAAGGGCTGGTGGAGACTAAGACCAGTCTTGGGGATTGTGAGAACAGGAAGTGTGCTGAAGGAACAGTTCCCAGTTGTGTGGTGCTGAGAGGGTACAGGGGGGCAACAACGGGAGTGGGTGGGGGGGGGATGGGGGGGGGGGGGGATGGAAAAAATACATGGGTACTAAAGCAGCATTTAAAGTCATTGGTGGTGTGGTGTCTGTCATTTTCCATTTTCAGCAACTGGATAGTCATGTTTTCAGCTGGCCACAGTTTGGCAGTGGCCATTCATCAGGTATAGACAATTACTTAGTTATCATCCTCATACAGAATGGTACATAGTAATTGCAGTACAGCCGGTATAAAATGTGGTTCCATAGGCATAAAGGCATAACTTTCATAACACAGGAAATGCCTGTGACTGTACAGCAGTGGAAGGTGATGCATGGATGTATAGGCCAAGTGTTGCAAATATGTTGTTCATGGGGGAATAACTCACATGTTACAAGACTGGGAGCAGAACTATCATAGGAAGGGACTAGCACATCACATAGGTTAAGTGGATAACAGAATACCACTCTGACTGATGAAGGTGGCACATTGTGTAACATGCCTCTCATTTCAGGGCACAATATAAGAATTTAAAGCCCTAGTGAAGGATGAGGTATAGTTTTCCAAGGCGTTATTGCTATTGGGTGAAAAGAGGAAGACCACAGGATGAGTTGCTTGGAAAATACATTTTTGGCAATGCACTCTACAGGTAAGCTTCACTATTCATAGCCATAGATCCAAATTTGGGTTCTGGTCCAAGACACAGTTTTAATATGTTTGATAAGCCACAATATTATTATGAAATCTAGTAATGACTTAATTGAAAATGGTTCCATACCAAACTGATCTGCTTCACCATCAATCTGCTCCAGAGCTTCAAGAATTTCATCACATTCTGGGCAGTCCTCATCATCTGAAACCAAATTTTGGCAGAAATCACTAAGCAATAAATACCTTGCAAGAGTAATTGCAATTAATAATTAGAGTGAACATCCACCAATGAAAAAATGATGAAGCAATGGACAAGAGATAAATAAAACAATTTAAAGATTACTCAAGTGAAACCTAATTTTCGAAGGTTATGACCCAAAATCAAGACAGGTTAGAACATACAGGTACCACATGAATAGCAGTAGTTGTGAATTCAGGCAGACTGGGTCATAATGATAAATGTCAACCATCAGGCAAGGAGTGACTTCACTGCTCATAAGACATGTTTCAGTATTTTCCATCTCTAGATATCTACAAAAACTCAGACAGAAAAATATTTTATAAAACATAGTAATGAGTGGCTATAGCACTCCACTTTGATTGAAAATGCCTGGCACAAACTATAATATACCTATTAGGAGTGATTGCTGCACTTAGATACAGCATTTCCAGTTGTATATCAACGACACATACACAGATTACTGGCATACTTCTGCAGAATGTGGACCAAGAGGATATTTTGCCACCTGTAGCATTACAACAAGTATAATGGTGTATTTAAATAAAAGAGAAGTTTCAAAAAGCTGTGTAAATCTTAATGTTTTCCCGTATCTCCCTTTCTGACTTGGCATGGAGGAAGAAGAGGGGAGGAGGAAATGTGAAGAAATAGCTATCAAAAACATGTTTGTAATGAGTTAAATAAATAGTAATGCTTAAAAATTTAATGTATTGTTAACTGCAAGAAGTGTAAGTAGTAACTTCAGGTGGAAGACTGAAAATTATTGGGTCAAGAAAACTTGGAAAGAAGTTTAATATATTTATAATTTTGGCAATAATGTTGATAATTTCTAAGTATCACACATAAAACTATCTGGATCCCTCAGAAATCAAAGACACAGTTTTGAGTAATACACGCCCAGTTAAGTGCAGAACTATGCTATTGATAAAAGAGCTTTTCTACAATTAAAATTGGATAATGAAACTGTTTCATCCTTAGTTTATAAGGGAAAGCACCAATGTGGCAATCGAACATCTCAATTCCAAAGATTGAGCAAAAGCCACTTAAATTTTTAGCACCACAAGAAAAAATAAAGTCAGGAATTTGCAGTTTGTGAAGTTCCTCTTATTCTGGACAGCATTTTATTTTCTTAAGTTTACATTTTATTGGGGTGCCCTTAAGTGGCATTAAAGAACACAGCAGTAGCAAGTGAGAAGCTGTTTCCCACACAGGCATCGCTAACAGAGGGACCATATGGTGCAATAGTAAATCATTGGAGAGAGGAGATGTAAGCAAACCATGAAAAAGAATCTTTCCTGGGGACCTATATATACGGAAACCACATACATTCAGGTGTAAAACTGAGACTTTTCTTTAATAAGTATTAGCTATTCGAGTATATCTTTGGCATACTGAATGCTAGGAGGTGCTTAATTGTCATTAAAGCTTTGACACTACAATACCACTATGCAGTAAACCTGTTAAATCTGAAAATAAAATAAAGTTATTCAATTACTGATCACATATAGCAGCTATGAAGTTGTACAAAGTACACATGAGATTTCTGATGCATGTCAGTCTCGCCATTTGGTGATAGGGTGTAATCTGAAGCTTCTCTTGGTAATAATCATTTCAACAATGCTCCCAATTTTTAGTAACTTCTGTGCTGAATTGATACTACTACTTAACAGTAAATTATTTTGTAAAGTTTCCTAATAAATGCACCGGTATGGCATCTCAGGCCTTATTTCAAATAGATTAGCTACCCTCATTCCCAGTTTATATATGCAGGTTGCCTGCTTGCATCTTCCAGCACACCTAATGTGCTATAAGAACTGCTTTAGAGTACAACATCAGTTAGTGATCTAAGGAGAACAGGGAGGAAGAAATCCTAAGAGCTGACTCATTAAGATAATCCAACAAAGGGTTAACTTCCTCTGTATATGTACAGCAGGTTTTCATCTATTTATCATAATTATACTGTTAGCTAATTCTGGAGATTCTACTCTCCTACCATTAATACTTCTAACGTTGGCAGCAGCACCTGTACCATTTACTTCTGCATGCTACCCTACTTTCAGTGATAGCCACAAGGAGCCATAAGGTTCTATCTTGCTATCTCACTTTTGTTCTTATTATCTGTCTCTTTTATCTCCCTACCTCTCCTTATTCCTCACTAATACCTCACCTGCTCCCTTTTTGCCTTAAAATTTTTGTTTGCATTTTTTAATAACAAGAAACAGAGAGAATGTAAAACATTATTTTTCATAATTATTCAAGCAATTGTTGTTAATAAATAGTTTCTTCTTCGTTAGATTCAGCATTAAATATATTATAGTGTTAGCTTACAGAAGAATACAGCCAGAAGATGAGATTCTTCCAGTAATCGTTCTAGCATGCGAACATTAACAGCTTCAATTTCATCAGCTAGTTCTCGGTTGTCATCATCTATCAGCCACTCGAGGACTGACTCTTCATTCTGCAGATCACCTGAAATGAAAATTTCATTTAACAAACTTTCAGAATGAGTTGCAACAATGAATTTGCTCAATTCTGGACCATACAAATTCAGATTTCACATTAATGGTTTTATTAATGATAATAATAAGAAATATCAACAATGTATGAAAACATAGATTCCTACTTACTATAAAGAAGACATGTTAAGCTGGAGACAGGCACAATTAAAAGACACAAAGCTTTTGGTCACAGCCTACATCAGCAAAAGAGAAATACTTACCACTCATACACACAATCAAGCACACCTCATGAGCACAACTGCCAACTCTGGCATCTCAGGACAGAATGAAACTATTACATGGGATGCAAACAGCAACCTGGAGGGGGCGGGAAGGGGAAGGGATAATTGTGTAGGGGTGGAGAGAGAGACACGAATACTGTCTGGTGGAGTGTGCAGGGACTAGAATGTCAACAGGAACACCATCATAAGGTTGTGGGGCAGGGAGGTGGAGAAAAAAGGAGTGAAAAAGGAGAGGAGTGGGGAAAGACGGATGGGTGCACTGACAGAGGGTGGCAAACATAGAGGGTGGGAGACAAGAATGGAGAGGAGATGACACACCAGAGGGGGGAAGCTGCTGGGTGGTTGGTGTTACCATTGGTTGAGTCTGGGAAAATTATGAGAACTGAGAATGTGTTGTAAGGATAACTCCAATCTGCGCAGTTCAGGAAAGCTGGTAGTAGATAGGATGACCAGATGGATTGGGTAGTGAAGCAGGCATTGAAATCAAACATGTTATGTTCAGCTGCCTGTTGTGCCATTAGGCAGTCTACTTTGCTCTTGGCCACAGTTTGGCAGTGGCTGTTCATCCTGGTGGACAGCTGGATGGCAGTCGTACCAACATAAAAATTTTTGCAATGAGTGCAGCAGAGCTGGTAAATGACATACCTGCTTTTGCAGGTGGTCCAGCCCCTGATGGGTAGGATAAATCTGTAACAAGACTGGAATAGGAAGTGCTGGGTGGAGGAATTGGGGAGATCTTGCACCTGAGTCTTCCACAGGGAAATGATTCTTGTGGCAAGGGGTTGGGATTGGAGTGGCATAGGGATTGACTAGGATGTTGTGAAGGTTGGGTGGGCGATGGAACACTACTTTAGGAAGAGTGGGAAGTATGAGGCGTGTTTTTTAAGTAAGGTCCGTTTTGTTGTAGACACTAGTAGATTGCTTGCATACCGCAACGAGCATGCGCGTCGCGTACCGGCATGCCTCGGGAACAACTGCACTCAGTTTCAGCTCTGTAGCTAACCTGTACAGTTCTGTTCAGTGCTTTCAAAATGTTTAAGACTATCAACTTGCCCGCCACATGTGAGGTTTGCTCAGTGATATGGTTTTTGTCAGCAAGGAACCTGTCTGCTGCAGAAATTCATCAACAGATTTGCAAAGTGTGCAGTGGTACTGTTATGAGTGAAAACAAAGTGCGTAAGTGGGTAGGAGAATTCAAAGATGGCCGTGACAACATCCATGATGAGGACCACTCTGGTCACCCTTCTTTGATTACAGATTATTTGGTGGCTTAAGTTGAAGTGAGGATTCGTGAGAACAGGCACTTCACAATAACAGGTCTCTCAAATGAATTTCCTCATGTGTTGAGATCAGTCCTTTACAACATTGTTTCTGAACACATAAAGTTTAGGAAACTGTGCTCCTGTTGGGTCCAACACTCCTAGCAGAGGGCCACAAAAATCAAATAGTTGAGTGTGCGATGGAGTTCTTGACTCATTATCATGAAGAAGGTGATGGCTTCTTGAGTCAGATCGTAACTGAAGATGAAACATGGGTTTCGCATATCACACCCAATTCAAAGCAACAGAGCATGGAATGGAGACACACACACTCTCTTCTGTAAAGATTACGACCAAATAGACTCTGTCCCAGCACAAAATCATGGTGTTGGTGTTTTGGGATAGGCATGGTGTTTTGTTGGTCGACTTCATTCAATGAGGAACCACTATCAATGCAGAAGCATACTGCCAAACCCTGAGAAAGCTATGCAGAGCGATTTAAAACAAAAGAAGTGGCATGCTGACAAAGACAATTGTCCTTCTCCATGGCAATGCAAGACCTCACACCACAAGTCAGACCCATGATTTATTGGACAGATTTGGCTGGGAAGTTTTAGACCACCCACCCTACAGTCCTGATCTTGCGCCGAGCAATTACCATCTGTTCCTCCACCTCAAATGACACTTCAGTGGCAACTGTTACAATGATGACAATGATGTGAAAATGGCAGTGAACTCTTGGTTATTGGACCAGGCAGCAAGTTTTTATGAAGAGGGTATTTTAAAATTGGTTGAGAGATATGATACATGTTCGAACAAACTTGGCAACCATGTCAAAAAATAGAGTGAAGTATGTACTTTCTGAAAATAAATTTACTTTTTTGAAATAACCTTTCACTGTATACTTATGTTCAAATGGACATTACTTAAAAAACATGCCTTGTATCTCGGGTAGGATGTCTCTCATTTAGATGATCAAAGCTCTGGCAAAGCATGTGGTTCAGTTGTTACAGTCCAGGGTGGTACTGGGTGATGAAAGGGACACACCTTTGTGGCTGGTTCTTGGGGTGGTGGGAGCATTGAGGCACAAGGGGAAATGGCATGGGAGACCAGTTTTCAGACTAGGTCTGGGGCATAGTGCCTGTCTGTGAAGGTCTTGGTGAGACTTTCAGCATGTTGAGCAAGGGAGTTCTTGTCACTGCAGATACACAATGCCTGGATGGCCAGGCAGTATGGGATGGAATTTATGGTGTAAAAGGGATGACAGGTGTTGAAATACATTTACTGTTATAGGTGATGGCTTTAATGTGGACAGAGATGAAGATGGAACGATCAGAGTGGAGGAAATCAATGTCCAAGGAAGTGGCATATGTAGTTGAGGAAGACTAGATGAAGGCAATGGGAGGGAAAGTGTTGACGCTGTGAAGGAATGAGGATATGGTGTCTTGGTCCTGAGTCCATATCATGAGGATATCACCAACCAGTCTGAACTACACCAGGGATTTGGGGTTTTAGGAGGCTAGGAAAGTTTACACTGGATGGCCCATAAACAGGATGGCAAAGGAAGGTGCCACAGATTTCTTTGTATACCTTCTCTTCAAGAGAGAAGTAGTTGTGCATTAGATAAAGTTAGTAAGGTGTGTGAGGAAAGAGGTGGTGGCTTTGGAGTCTGAAGGACATTGAGAAAGGTAGTGTTCAGTATCAGTCAGACTACGGGCATGATGAATATTGGTGGGACGAGTGGAGAGTCGGTAAAGGAAGTGGCTGGTGTTTTTGACATGGAACTCTAGATTAAGGCTGATGGGTGGAGGTGTTGGTCTATCATGGCTGAAAATCCTGAGGGAGCACAACAACCAGCCACAATGGGGCATCCGGGGTTGTTGGGCTTGTGGATTTTGGGGAGCAGGTAGAAGGTGGGTATGCAGGGTGTCGTGTCATAGGAGTGAGGAGGGAAAGTGAATTCAGGGCAGTGATTCTTAGAAGGACCTAAGGCTGTAAGCAGGGATTGGAGGTTGTTTTGGACTTCTTGGATGGGATCACTCTGGCAGAATTTGTAGGTGGAGGAGTCAGATAATTGGTGGAGACTTTCTGCCAGGTAGTACTATGATTCATAACAACAGCCTTTTCTGTGGATAGGATGATTAGGTTAGGATTTGTTTTTGAGGTTGTGTATGACTACTCTCTCTTCTACTAAATGAAGGTACCTTGGGAAGGATGGTGAGCTTAAACTGGAAGTAACAAATTCTTAGAAGCTGAACAGTTGGTGGATAGGTAGGAGGGGGGGGGGGGGGGAGGGGGGGGGGAAGGGGGGGGATCGCAGTTAGATGGTGGTAAGAACTGGAAGAGACAGGGTTCAATATTGGAAGTAGGGTGGTTTTGGTTGGAGGGACGGGCAGAAGAGAAGTGATTCCACTGCAGGGATCAGGAGAAGGAGGGTAGGTCTTTGACAAGTCCAGATGGTTAAATTTAGGTGTAGGGCTAAAGGTGAGAGCAGACACCTTTGGAGAGGACTGATACTTCTGTCAAGCTGACAGTCTTTGGTGGAAAGGTTAACAACAGTGTTGCGGGAATGTTTTGGCTCTGGATTAGGTAGAGCCGGTGGGGAGTTTTCAGGAATGTGGCATGTTGAAAAGGTCAGCTAGGCAGGCTTAAGGTGCTATTTGGGGTGGAGAAGGAAGAACACTGTGGGTATGGCATGGGTTGGGTCTAGAATACTGCTGCAGGTGCTGGAGAACTAGGTATTCAATTTCAGACATGTGATGTATGCAGTAGGGATTGAAAAGTTTTAGTATCTGTGGAGGGAGAAGAGGCAGTTGGTGTATCTGTGTCATGGGGATATGTTATTGCAGTCCTAAGTTTTGTGAGGACCAGGGATTGGTGGAATCTGAGTAGGTGTAGGTCATTCTGAAGGAGAGTGGGGTCCAGAAAAAGGAATCATTATGAATAAACAAGGGGGGGGGGGGATTCCATGGTTTAGGCAGCATTTGAGAAATAGGATGAGGGACTGGGTTTCAGCCCGAAAAAGGGATACTTTTCTGAACCGGTGAGAAAGATGGAGAAGGGTCCATAGTGGCAGGAAATGGGAATGATGCAGAAATGGGCACAATAGGTGTCGATTGTTGTGGGAGGAGCAGGAGAAGCAAAAAAATGCATAAAAACGTGTAAAAAACATGTAAAGACACATTAAGATGCTGGATATATAAAAATTAGCAGAAATACATAAAAATACACAAAAATTTGTGAAACCACATAAAAATATGCACAAATACATTAAAAACATACAGAAACATGGGAGAAAAGAACAATGATGTATGGGAGTGTGAGTGTGTTGCAATAAAGGCAGAGTGGGGGCGGTGGATGGTTTAGGCTGCAGATCAAAAGTTCATGTGGCATGGGTAGGTATGGATAATAAAACATTAATGTATGCCAGGGTGAGAGATGAAGTCGGATGAACAGAAATAATATAATTATAACTATCGGAGGAAAGAATCTGGGGTATCAGATACTGCATCAACAATCAGTGAGGTCATGAAGTCTGTGTTGTGAGCAGACGATCATTGATACAGTGTGGCTCAGTAGTAGATGCATTTGGGAAGGCAGAGAATAATGGACATTGAGAAGAGCAATGCTATAGAGAAGAGTAACAAAGGAAAACACCACACCATTGTAGGATGGAAGAAAGGCCGTTCCGCAAAATCAAACACAGGAACTCCAGGTAGGAATATCAGCAATGTAGGAAAAGATAATTGCTACTTACTGTAAAGAAAACAAGCTGCAGACAGGCACAATTAAAAGACAATTGC
Source organism: Schistocerca gregaria (assembly GCF_023897955.1). Classification (NCBI taxonomy): domain Eukaryota; kingdom Metazoa; phylum Arthropoda; class Insecta; order Orthoptera; family Acrididae; genus Schistocerca; species Schistocerca gregaria. The sequence continues at coordinate 457,581,660 of NC_064923.1, forward strand.
ATAAAGCTTTCAGCCATAGCCTTCAACAGCAAAAGAGAAATGCACCCCATTCATACACACAAGCAAGCACACCTCATACACACATGACTGCCAACTCCAACATCTCGGGTGGGAAAGCAACTATCACGTGGTATGCAGTCTGGAGGGAGCAGGGAAGGGGACCAGGTAGCAGTGTATGGGTGGGAAGAGATTGCTGCTTGCATCCCACATGACAGCTGCTTTCCAGTCCAAGATGCAGGAGCTGGTGGCCACGTGTACACGAGACGTGCTTGCTTGTGTATATGAATGATGTATGGTTCTCTTTTGCTGATGAAGGCTGCAGCCGAAAGCTTTATGTAAGTGTCTTTTAATTGTGCCTGTCTGCAGATTTTCCCCCCCATGAACCATGGACCTTGCCGTTGGTGGGGAGGCTTGCGTGCCTCAGCGATACAGATGGCCGTACCGTAGGTGCAATCACAATGGAGGGGTATCTATTGAGAGGCCAGACAAACTTGTGGTTCCTGAAGAGGGGCAGCAGCCTTTTCAGTAGTTGCAGGGGCAACAGTATGGATGATTGACTGATCTGGCCTTGCAACATTAACCAAAACGGCCTTGCTGTGCTGGTACTGCGAACGGCTGAAAGCAAGGGGAAACTACGGCCGTAATTTTTCCCGAGGTCATGCAGCTTTACTGTATGATTAAATGATGATGACGTCCTCTTGGGTAAAATATTCCGGAGGTAAAATAGTCCCCCATTCGGATCTCCGGGCGGGGACTACTCAGGAGGACGTTGTTATCAGGAGTAAGAAAACTGGCGTTCTACGGATCGGAGCGTGGAATGTCAGATCCCTGAATCGGGCAGGTAGGTTAGAAAATTTAAAAAGGGAAATGGATAGGTTAAAGTTAGATATAGTGGGAATTAGTGAAGTTCGGTGGCAGGAGGAACAAGACTTCTGGTCAGGTGACTACAGGGGTATAAACACAAAATCAAATAGGGGTAATGCACGAGTAGGTTTAATAATGAATAAAAAAAATAGGAGTGCGGGTAAGCTACTACAAACAGCATAGTGAACGCATTATTGTGGCCAAGATAGACACAAAGCCAATGCCTACTACAGTAGTACAGGTTTATATGCCAACTAGCTCTGCAGATGATGAAGAAATTGATGAAATGTATGATGAGATAAAAGAAATTATTCAGGTAGTGAAGGGAGACGAAAATTTAATAGTCATGGGTGACTGGAACTCATCAGTAGGAAAAGGGAGAGAAGGAAACATAGTAGGTGATTATGGATTGGGGCTAAGAAATGAAAGAGGAAGCCGTCTGGCAGAATTTTGCACAGAGCATAACTTAATCATAGCTAACACTTGGTTCAAGAATCATAAAAGAAGGTTGTATACATGGAAGAATCCTGGAGATACTAAAAGGTATCAGAGAGATTATATAATGGTAAGACAGAGATTTAGGAATCAGGTTTTAAATTGTAGGACATTTCCAGGGGCATATGTGGACTCTGACCACAATCTATTGGTTATGACCTGTAGGTTAAAACTGAAGAAACTGCAAAAAAGTGGGAATTTAAGGACATGGGATCTGAATAAGCTGAAAGAACCAGAGGTTGTACAGAGTTTCAAGGAGAGCATAAGGGAACAATTGACAGCAATGGGGGAAAGAAACACAGTAGAAGAAGAATGGGTAGCTCTGAGGGATGAAGTATTGAAGGCAGCAGAGGATAAAGTAGGTAAAAAGACGAGGGCTGCTAGAAATCCTTGGGTAACAGAAGAAATATTGAATTTAATTGATGAAAGGAGAAAATATAAAAATGCAGTAAATGAAGCAGGCAAAAAGGAATACAAACGTCTCAAAAATGAGATCGACAGGAAGTGCAAAATGGCTAAGCAGGGATGGCTAGAGGGCAAATGTAAGGATGTAGAGGCTTATCTCACTAGGGGTAAGATAGATACTGCCTACAGGAAAATTAAAGAGACCTTTGGAGAGAAGAGAACCACGTGTATGAATATCAAGAGCTCAGATGGCAACCCAGTTCTAAGCAAAGAAGGGAAGGCAGAAAGGTGGAAGGAGTATATAGAAGGTTTATACAAGGGCGGTGTACTTGAGGACAATATTATGGAAATGGAAGAGGATGTAGATGAAGACAAAATGGGAGGTAAGATACTGCGTGAAGAGTTTGACAGAGCACTGAAAGACCTGAGTCGAAACAAGGCGCCCGGAGTAGACAACATTCCATTAGAACTACTGACGGCCTTGGGAGAGCCAGTCCTGACAAAACTCTACCAGCTGGTGAGCAAGATGTATGAGACTGGTGAAACACCCTCAGACTTCAAGAAGAATATAATAATTCCAATCCCAAAGAAAGCAGGTGCTGACAGATGTGAAAATTACCGAACTATCAGTTTAATAAGTCACAGCTGCAAAATACTAACACGAATTCTTTACAGACGAATGGAAAAACTGGTAGATGCGGACCTCGGGGAGGATCAGTTTGGATTCCATAGAAATGTTGGAACACGTGAGGCAATACTGACCTTACGACTTATCTTAGAAGAAAGATTAAGAAAAGGCAAACCTACGATTCTACCATTTGTAGACTTAGAGAAAGCTTTTGACAATGTTGACTGGAATACTCTTTTTCAAATTCTAAGGCAGGGGTAAAATACAGGGAGTGAAAGGCTATTTACAATTTGTACAGAAACCAGATGGTGGTCATAAGAGTCGAGGGGCATGAAAGGGAAGCAGTGGTTGGGAAAGGAGTGAGACAGGGCTGTAGCCTCTCCCCGATGTTATTCAATCTGTATATTGAGCAAGCAGTAAAGGAAACAAAAGAAAAATTTGGAGTAAGTATTACAATTCATGGAGAAGAAGTAAAAACTTTGAGGTTCGCTGATGACATTGTAATTCTGTCAGAGACGGCAAAGGACTTGGAAGAGCAGTTGAACGGAATGGACAGTGTCTTGAAAAGAGGATATAAGATGAACATCAACAAAAGCAAAATGAGGATAATGGAATGTAGTCAAATTAAATCGGGTGACGCTGAGGGAATTAGATTAGGAAATGAGACACTTAAAATAGTAAAGGAGTTTTGCTATTTGTGGAGCAAAATAACTAATGATGGTCTAAGTAGGGAGGATATAAAATGTAGACTGGCAATGGCAAGGAAAGCGCTTCTGAAGAAGTGAATTTTGTTAACATCGAGTATGGATTTAAGTGTCAGGAGTCGTTTGTGAGAGTATTTATATGGAGTGTAGCCATGTATGGAAGTGAAACAAGGACGATAACTAGTTTGGACAAGAAGAGAATAGAAGCTTTCGAAATGTGGTGCTACAGAAGAATGCTGAAGATTAGATGGGTAGATCACGTAAGTAATGAGGAGGTATTGAATAGGATTGAGGCATCAAGGGATCACAAATTTAGCATTGGAGGGCAGCGTGGAGGGTAAAAATCGTAGACGGAGACCAAGAGATGAATACACTAAGCAGATTCAGAAGGATGTAGGTTGCAGTAGGTATTGGGAGATGAAGAAGCTTGCACAGGACAGAGTAGCATGGAGAGCTGCATCAAACCAGACTCAGGACTGAAGACAACAACAACAACAACAATGTCTGCTGATTAACATGTCATCGTTGCGGTAAGTAGCACTCTATCTTTCCTACATTGTTGATATTTCTACCTCGAGTTTCCATTGTTTGGTAAGAAGAAGAAAGTAATTTAGAAAATAAAATGTAAGTGAGGTGAGCATGCATATCAGACAAGGGGGGGAATTACTAATGATTATGGTACTGCAGACCAGACCAGAAGCTAACCAGTCACACTCTGTATAGCATATTATGGGACAGAGCCGATTATCATTCTCATTTGGGTCAGGAAAGTTGACTAACATTGATTAATGCCCATTGGGTATCCATGAGCAGTTTCCTGCTGGGTGAGAACACCTTTCTGACAAAGGAATAGTTATGGAATAGGCTTGATCACATTACATTCTTGATGTAACCTGCAATAATTAATGTTTCCTCAACTGACACCTGAGGTATAAAGTCAGGATAAGCAACCAACAAGTGATGCCATTTGCCACTCCCTGATACAAGACCGTTGATGCTGCTGTTCGCACACATTCATTCACTAATGGTCATAATTGAAACCAAAGCAGAATCTGCTGTCATTAGTACCCACAACTTGGTACTATTCATCCCTTCACTTTTTTCTTTAGTTGTCTCACTGGAGGCAGTCTACATGATGATCAATGGTGGACAGAAGTCAAGTGACAGTCTTGTCCAAAGCCCAGCTTCCACCTAACAATTGCTGTCAGTCCTACTTGTCACTCTTTGCTTTTGTGCTGTCTTCCACACAGACACCTATTACTACCAACCTAATGTTGTAATCCAGGCATGTATCTCTGTGTGTATGTTGCTGCCATCTACAATCAAGGAGATGAGCATGTGCACCTACTGTAGACTACAAGCACAAAAATTATACACAGCATATGTCCAGCAATTCTTAGAAAAGACTTGGTTCTTGCAAGCCATCAGCACAATCTAGATGAAATTCAGCTGACCACATGACTTGTCACAGTGGAAAACTAGTACCTTATCTTCCCAAAATGGGGGAGAGTATGTGGATCAAGTCTGAAGAATTTTGAAAAAATATGAACTTATGCCACCAAATGACCAACACCAGAACAGTGCAAAAAAAACTATTTAAATCAGTTTCTTCACATACTGTATGATCCTTACCCTTCAAAAGTAGGCAATCACTAATGTTTTGTGGTAAAGCAACAGAACAGTGAAATATTTGTGTAATATATGTTTGATGTTAGAACAGAATGCAGGAAACACATGCAAAATATGATGTCGGTACATCTCAAACAGTAGTCGTTCACAAGTATATGGATACCATGTAGAGGTGTAAATAAAGAACAAGCACAGCAGATTTCAACTGAAAGGTATAGCATTCACAAATATGTACCATTGCCATTATAACACCTGTTGTATTTCATGGATGTATTTTTCTACTTTAGTAGAAAAATAGAATGTTACACAACCCACTAATTTGAAGGTTTTAGAGATTGTAAACATCATAAAGTAATGAAAAGTATCTTCACATCAGAAGAATGAGACTGATAGGGAGAATACCTTATTATAAAACACTGAAAGACTTGAAGTGTGGAGTAGTATAACTTGCACTACATCAAAATTTTGCTACATATTTTGGATACAAATCCAAGAAGGGTAATATATTAAGCCTGATACATGCAGTAAGGTACATCAATTAATACCATGTTAGAAGAATCCAGGAACCTTATGTGTCACCAAACATGAGTATTTACAGGATGTACACGAAATATCATGGAAAAAATTGATTTTTGAGCAAAAATACAATAAAATGCAAAACTTCTGAGGTAACTAGTGTGAATGGGGCTTCAGTTATAAGCTAAGGGCTGTAACTGGTTTTGACAAATACACATTCCACCCATAAAAGATGGAAACAATGTAAAACAAGAGTGCAAAATTTATATGTGTGACACACCAGTTTACTTGCAAAATTGTGACTACATCTTTGAATGAAAATATAACACCACTGTATGTTCTGTCAAAATGAATATACAAGTTGTAAGCAAATCATAAACATATCAGGAAGAGAATAGAGTGGCATGTGGATGTCTGTCGGTTAATAACTGCAATTTTCAACATGTGTCAGTGTGTGATGGGCTCAGTGTAACACACTGACGGAAGACTATATCTCTGTTTCTGCCTTTCAGTCACATTTAACAGACACAATTACAATATGCAGATATGTTTCAATCATTTTTCAGTTTTATTATGTGCTCATTATATTATGCCTACAACATTACCCTAGCTCCTGTGATAGCTTACTTATTACATATCACTATTTTTCTGATTGTAAAGTATATTTGCAGTATGTTTGGGACTACTAAGATTATTTTAATGCCAGTTTTCATGTATGCAGTGCTGTAGGTGCACTGCTCATTCCAGCTCTTCCTAAAAATTTGGTTCACAAAATTGTCTCTATCATACTGTGCATGTATAAAATATTTATCCTACTTTCACTTTATTCAGATAGTATAGCATACTTTTACTGCTGTATTTACCATAGATATCTTATTTCCTTGACACTGAAAATTTTAAATCTTTACATTCTGCTTATTAGAATGTTACTTTCCTTAATTTTTCTTTTAGTGGGCTCCCCCTGAACAGTCTACACACACATATACAGAAAGGAAATAATTTTATATATGCCAGAACTATAAAACAAACAATTTCTGTTTTATTGCAGGTTTCCATTATCTGTTTAGTGTCAATATTAATTATCATTGCATTCAGTGGAATGTCCAAGTCAATGGACTCGTGGATGCTATCCACTAACCCTCTTATGAGAATGATCTCATTAAATTGAGGGAGAACCCTGAACTCATGTCATTTGACCACAGGTACCTTCCTCCCTATTAGTACAGACTGTAATTTGTAAAATTATTGTTACAATAAATAGAAAACAAACAGTGTATGAGGCATACATCCTTGTGCAGTTACAATATAATCACTGTAGTTTGATCAGTAACAAGTTTACAAAGTTTCAATAGTGCAGACTACCAACAGGGAATTTCAATTCAGATTTCGGAAAATGATGTGATTTGGCCCAACTTATTTCTGAATATGTGAGTTCTTGCTTTATATCTCCTGTAAGCTTGCTAAAACACTTTTGTCCAAGATATACACTCACAACTGCAATTATATGTGACAGGAAAACATGTACAAATATGCTAACACAAGGCAAAATTGAAGATTAATAACTGGTACTGATGTCAAAACAAATAACTTCTCATCAATTATTCCATGTAGCATAGCATTCAGGCTATCACAGTTTGCATGATGGCCATAGTCTTTTCAGACAATAATTCTGTGTATGTGGCAAACCTTTGTCCATTCTTTTCCCCCTTATCTTTGGACCCTATTATCTCTTTCAGTCTGTATCACCCTCATTCTCTTGTATCTTGAAGTGTGCATCTTCGTGCATCTCTGCATCACCCTTCCTTTGTATTTTCCTGTTTCCTCTTTGCTTCTCTCTTCTTCCTCTTTCATGCATTCATTCACCATGTTCCACAGTTACCATAAAAAAGGGGACGCTTCAGGGATTTAGAACGATTCATGTTATATATTACCATAAGACAAAGTAACATCTGTATACTGTATTAACAATAAACTGCCACTAGAGTGCTTAATGCAACTCACGCTTGTGCCATATATATGTAGCTATGTAAATTAATAATGAAACTGCTAACATTATATTTACATGATTGCAATGGCATTTTTCATAGATAATATTTTTTACGTCAATAATATGTACTGATCTCTAATTATTGTATACTACCAACCTGCCCCAGCTTCATATGGGTAGCAATAAGTACCTAGAGCCAGACGACTTATCTGGCACAGCATGAATACATTATATACACAAACCTTCCTTGTGAAACAGTCTGTCTATTAGCAAAACCCCTACAGTATTTATTTTACATTCAGACAGAAAAATAGCTAATCACTGTTCAGCCAATTTGCTCAAATTATTTATAAATTATACACACAAACCTTCCTTATACATTAGTCTATCTACTACAGAAACCATATAAAAATCAATACAGAAGATCCTGCAATTACCCTTCACATACTGACAGATAAACATGGTGGGGGACTTTAATTTAGTAGTATTTTACTCATCATACAGCTTGATAACAAAAACTGTTACTTGTCAATATTATGAAGGGGGTAGATTTCTACTTGCCATATAGTGGAGATACTGAGTCACAGATAGGTGCAACAGAACAGACTGCTATACAAGTAAGCTTGTGGCCAAAAGGCCTTCTTCGGGATCAGACAGCACACACCCATTTTCTACTCCAGAAGAAGGCCTTTTGAACAAACTCTTACTTATTTAGCAGTGTTTATGTTGTGCCTATCTGCAAACCACCGTCCCTACAATATAGTGAGTAGCAATCTATCCTTTTCATAATATCGTCACTCTTCCATCTTGGGTTTTTCAACATTATTACTTGCCTGGTAGTTAACAAAACTTTTCAATGTCTAGATATTCAGATAATTTGTACAAAAGAGTGGCTAATAAGGTATGTTTTTAATTTTCTTTTGAACTGTTAGGAATTCCATATTTCTTGCTTTATGTCAGGTGCGAGCTTGATGAATATCTTACTGCCGGAGTACATAACTTGATTCCGAACCGTGAACAAGGAGGCAAAGTATATTTTCTCTTCTTTTTTTGTCTCTTCTTTCAACTTTTATATTTCTCTCCTCTTTAGTAGTCTGTTTTTCATACTGGCTTTAGCTCTGTTATGATATGCAGGTAGTTTTCAAATGAGTTACAAAAGGGAAATACACACAGCTAATTACTAATGTCACAGAGAGCTCATAAGCAGTTGCTATGCTATCATCAGTGGATGGATGTAGATGTAGTATGATGTTGGTCAGGATGCTAAACATGCATGAGAATGAAAAAACAATAAAACCAAGGCAAAGAAAAGAAAAAAGGAAAAGAGAAATATAAGTTTTCCATACAAGTATGACTTATCATGCATTTAAACTATTTTGAAGACATACCTTCAAAAAGTAAAGGGTTTCCATTTCTGAAATACACCAGTGCTGGAAAAGTTTTTATTGAATATCTCTTGGCTAGTTGTGGATCTAGAATTTTGACCATATGTATGCCAAAGACATCACATTCATCATCTATGTGTTCCAGGCCCTCTATTATCTCATCACAGATGTGACAGTTTGCCTTATCTTCAAATAGAAAACAGTTGATTAATTTAGTAATATTTTAATATAGCAATAACTTTTTAAAGTGTGTCTTTAATTGGATGTGGAAACTCACAAAAATAAACTGCTAAATACTGAGTTTTTTCAACCATTTCTTCCAGCATCACTCTAGTTATAAGTTCAATACGATCTTCAGTCTTCTGCGTAATAAGCCACTGAAGAACTTCTTCTTCCTCTGCTAAATCACCTGAAATATTTCGTTATTATAACATTTTGCAGGATCAAAAACAACAGTTGCTGAAACAGAATGTTTATTACAGTGGATAAATATTCCAAAATTTCGAGATTTCTATCTGCTGCACATACATCTTTTTATCTGTATACAGTTGTCCCACCAGTCTGTAACTTTTTACTATTATCAAGGTAACATCAGTTATTTGAGATAATATGGGTTTGTCTTTACAAAAACATACTAACTGATTTATATTCATATTTAGTGCTCTTAATTTAATTTTTCTGTGTTTAAAATTGCTAGATTAATGTTGACTCTGCAGTGTATTTTTATGCTGCTACAACTGACACTGTCATTTGATTCAGTTTCAAGTAGGGAACATTGAATAACATATGGTACTGCATCAGATCTCAAGGTAACATTTGGTTGTCTGCTGTGTGCAGAGTGATAGACTAAATGTCCAGTGCTTATACAGCAGTTTGAACCTTTGTTTTTTGTACAAGCGCTCATTGTTTAAAACCTACCAGATGTTATTTCTATTATCTTGTTTTATTCTTTGTAGATGATAACTTTATTAGTGTAGCCTCTATGTTATCTACAGAGCAGCTGTCGTTGACTTTTATTTCTGGTTGGTGGGAGCTGCTTGCAATATCTCAGCTAACCCTGACTACTTGGTAAAGTACATTCTTTCAAAGTACTGCATAGTAATAAATGGACAGGGCTCATGCTTACTGTTAGTAGACACAAGGAAAATCTGTCAGTAAACAGCTAGAAGCCACAAAGGCCATCATCAACAGGCTTCAGGCAGCTGCTCTAGGCTGCTCTGAGACACCCGTGAAAAATTGTGGCATTTCTGCTGCCTCTGATCCCCCTAAGTCACTGCCTCTATCAATTTGTGTGAAATGACTGCTTTGTTATCACCCGAGGGTGATTGATGGACAGTGGTGGCTTTGCATATCTCAGAGCATAAGGCAAATGTTGGTACCGGTCGCATGGCTACCTTTTTACACCTTATCAACAGGTATGAGGTACTCCCCACTGTTGATAGCATGTCTGAGACAACATGAAATGCCCTGACTGTTGAGCCTTTGTCCAATTGTCCAAACAAGCACAGAAGACGGGTACATCGGACATCCATTGCTTCAACATCATCCACATAACAGAGCCCATCAGAAAAATAGTACACAGGTCACAAAAAAGACCAATTTGCAATCATGGTTGCCAGGAAATCTTATTTAAGAATTAGAAGAAACTCAATTAGCAGCTCTATTTAAGAGCATTGGGTGCAGTCAGCTGCAAATCATAGCTCGTGTCAGTGTGAATGATACTTAATCCCCGGGTTCTGCCATCATCTTTGGTTCCATAGAAGACTGTCTTATGGTAACCTCCCACAGACATGGGGTGACAGTGTGGCTCATGATTTGTAGCACTGCAGTGAGGACAGAACACAGTTCTCTGGTTCTTAACTGAATGAAGAGCTTAAACAAGAACAAAGAGAATACTGCAATGATTTCAGACACAGATTTCTTACCCTCCACAATCAGTTGAAGAACTGTAACTCCCTTCTCCCTACCTCCCTTAGGCCAGGCAAGCACTAAACTGAGGAAATGACTACTTGGATAGCAGAGTATGTGTACTATGCAAATGCTCTTTTTAGGTTAGAGGAACCCTTCCATAGGCTTGATGAAGAATTACTTGTATATTCTATAATCTAACAAAGATAGATATACTTATGCCATGTTAATCACAGAAGAGAATATTCATCCTTGCAGATCAGTAAGAAGTAATGCTGATGTGGTATTAGTTAACTGCATGAATGTTTCACCTATTGAAGATAATAATTTCCTCTGTAGTACTAGAACGAGAAGCAGGTAGAAACAAGACTTCAAAGTTGACTGAAAATTCAGAGTGCAATTTATATCACAAGGATCAGTTAGGCACCATAGGTAATAGCATATTTATTGCCAGAAAAAACTTGATAACATTTAGTGAGGTTATTGCATGATCTGAATATGAAAAAATCTGGTTCAATCCGAGCATCAAAGACAGCTGAAACATTTATAGACCACCTGCCTCAGTACGTGTAGTGCTGGAATATTTAAGAAAAAAACCTGGAATACATCACAGGTAAATTTAATGATCATGCTATTGTAATATAGGGAGGTTTCAACTCGCCAGCTACTGACTGAGAGATCCACATCAGTAGAACTAGAGCCGTGACAAGGATCTGAGTGAGACTATTCTAAAGGTCTTTACTAAAAATTACTTTTAGTGATTAGTTAGAGAACTAACTTATGGGAGCAACAGGTTAGCAACAACCTAACTCTCATCCTGCCATCCAGATTTAGGTTTTCTGTAATTTACCTGCCATATTCTGTCCAATTTGCACGTTGGGTCATCAAAATCCTCAGCTGGTTGGGGGACCCGGCCATAATGCTCCAGACATTCTCTGTTGGGTAGAGATCTGGTGACTTTGTTCACAAAGGTAGGGTTGGGCAAGAATGAAGACAGGCAGTAGAAACTTTTGCCATGTGTGGTCTTGCATTATTCTGCTGAAATGTAGGCCCCAGATGGCTTGCCATGAAATGCAACAAAGCAGCTTGTACAATGTCATTGACATACTAGTGTGCTGTAAGGGTGCCACGGCCAACAACCAAAGGGGTCCTGCAATAAAAAGAAATGGCACCACAGACCATCACTCCTGGTTGTCAGGCCAATTTCCTTCCACCAGGTGAAAACATGACTTTGCAAACAGTCATAATGTGAAATTTTTCCTGTTTTGACATCAGTGCACTGTTTTCACTTGTCGACAAATGTTGATGTCTTTTGTAAAGTGACTTTTAGTGTAAAGGGTTAAGAAGCTTAACGTTTTCCATACAAAATGCAATGGCTATGGAGAAGAAAGACTGTGCACTGCTGGCAAAGTTGTTTTATCACAACGGCAGCAGTTGCAGCAGTGCATTGCACTACTATCACCAACAGAAATAGTTGCAAAGAGCCCTCATGTCAATAAATGAACAGGAGGATGTCCAACTACTCTTTCAATCAATGCAATGCTGAATAACTGCTTCCACAAAGATGTGGGCCAACATGTTACTGACTTGCTCAATTTGTTAACCTCTTCCTCCTGAACAATTTACCTATTCTTTTTTCTGAAATTGTAATTGTTTGTTTGTCTGTACATGTATATCTTATCTACCAATCCAATTTCGTTCCCATCTGGATAATTCCTACATGATGCATTGTTGACTTTTTTTGTATGTGGGAGAATGCATAGAGAATGACTGAAAGTGGAACAATCCCATACAATAGGAAAACCAGATACCACACTGAGATTCATTAAACAATCTTTAGGAAGTGTATTCCATCATAAAATCCTCATCCAACTGATAATTGAGTACTGCCTATCAGGGTTACAATATAAGATTAACAGAGGAACTGAGAAACAGCCAAAGAAGAGCTGTGCATTTCATCACAGGTTCATTCAGTAAGCTTGAAAGTACCAAGGACATGTTCACTCAACTCCTGTAACAGGTGTTACAAGAGAAGTATTGGCTACCAACAATCTTTCTCCCTGCACACAAATTGTGACTGGAACAGGAAAGGGTGGAAATGACACTGTTACACAAATTACCCTCAGTCACACAACACAAGGTGGCTTGCAATCGATAGGTGTAAATGTAGGTATATATTTACGTCCTTGAAAATTTTGTTAACATCTCTTTCTAAAACCATACTTCATTTGCTATTTTATTGCTATTTTCATATCATCTACAAATAAAACAATCCGGAAATCTTGAGATATATGCTCACTTACACAGATAATTTAATACTGCTAAACTCAGAAGAATACTTATTTATTGACATCATTGAAATTTAGAAGTATGAACAGACATGAAGACTTTTCCGACACTCATGTGACCAGCAGGCTGGTAGGAGGAATCCTTATGCAAGCTGTAATGTCTGTATGTGGTGAAACATTCTGATTATACAATGATGAAAAGACATGAATGGAGCAAGCTCTTAGCTGCGATGTTAATATTATATGTTAAAGAATTTCCCACTTAACTTGTTTTATAAACAAAAAAGATTGTTACAAATCACTCACCCCTCTTGCATTCTACAAGATGTATTCCAAAACTTAAGGTCCAGTAACTAATATTTAACTGATGGTCTACCTGAACGAAGTTTCACACATGCCGCACTGTCTACCGACTCTTTACGAAATTACTGTGGTTGTTTACCAGTTGGTGGGAGCATATCACAATGGTCAAAACAATTGTAGATCCTGCCAGTTGTGAAGTGCACAGTGTGATTAGATTTTTGCAGGCAAAAGGATCTCCAGTTGCTGAAATTCATTGTGAGTTATGCCTAGAATATGGACCTGAAATAATGAGAGACAAACAAGTTTGAAAATGATGCCAAGAATTTTAAAATGGCTGCACAAATTTTCATGATGAACAGTGGAGTGGCAGGCCCAGTATTTGGACCAACAACATTGTTGATCAAGTAAACCAAAATCTCTGATTTGATTCACAATTGATGATCATTGGTCTGACTAATGAATTCCAAACTGTTACTCAAGCCTCAATTTACAGGATTGTTACTGAACAGCTTGGGTATCATATACTGTGTGTGAGGTGGGTTCCAAAAATGCTCACCAATCAGCACAAACAGCAAAGAATGCTTAGTGCAGGACAGATTTTGGAGCACCACAGACAAGATGGAGATGATTTGCTTTTTTAAATTGTTTTGGGAGACGAGACATGGAAATCATGCGTCAATGCAGAATTGAAACAACAGTCAATGCAGTGGTGCTATTCAAGTTTACCCAAACGAAAAATGTTTAAGCAAACTTCACTCTGAACTGAAAAATGATGGCTACTGTATTTTGGCATGTAAAGAGCATTCTTTTGATTGATTTCATGGCCACTGGGTCAACAATTACAGCTGATGTATACTGTGAAATGCTAACCAAATACAGACGTGCGATCCAAAATTGATGCCTCAGGAAACTGTTGTCTGGCAGAATCCTCCTTCACAATAAAGCACACTCTCATGCTGCTGCCAATACCAAGGAGAGGATTCAAGATTTTCATTGCGAACTTTTTGAGTATCCTCTGTACTGTCTCGACCTTGCACCAAGTCTCTATTTCCTCTTCTTCCATTTGAAAAAATGGCTGGGTGGATAACAATTTCAGTATGATGATGAACTCAAGACTGGCATTACCAACTGGTTCAATTTGCAAGTGGTAGACTTCTAGGCAGAGGGGTTAAAGAAGGTGGTGCAGCATTACAGAAATTGTGTACATGTAAATGGCAAATAAGTGCAAAAGTAAAGCAGATGTGCAGTAAAACATTACTGTCAACGAGCTATTATCGTGAAGAAGGACCTTTAGCACTTCAAATAAACCAAGTTATTATATGAAATTATTTATTTATTTGCACTTACTACGAATCATGAACTAAATGAAATTCTGTTGTCTTAAAGTTGTAGCATCAACAAAGGGCAGATCCTGACTAGATGTTTCCTGCCAAATATAAACTGACAATGAGAGAAGAGGTAAAACTTTAATTAATTTCCACCAAAATTCATAAAAACTAGGAGTCCTGAGCCATGATGATGAACATGAGGATTTGGGCACTGTGCTCCAGAACATAGCGACTTCGCTGCAATCTTAGAATTTTAGAGAAAAGACAACATAACTATGAGGAAAGTACAAAGTAAATATCAACTGTAACTCAAAACAGATAGACCGAGTCTTTTTATTTCATGAAATTCAATGCCAGACAAGGTCACGGTCTGCCATCCATATGACACTGGCAAAATACGTACACAAAGTTTGTGATGATTTGGATTTAAGAGGAGTTGAAGATGCAAGTTAATATTACCACGTAATGCATACCCAGATGCTTTTTCAGTAACTTTTGTACAAAAATATAGATGGGTAGTAGATTTGAATGTAATGGTTGACAACAGCTGCATGACAAACATGGAGCATAGTTTAGAGAGAATGATAGAAGATGACATTACTTACAGTAGCAAGAAAATTTTAATTTCAGATGTGGTGAAAGGTATTTTACTTGGTGTATTTAGAATAAGAACATCTTTCTGAGCTTTGAGAAAATAATTTCAGGAATGGCTCATAAAGAAGGTGATATAATTGGAAAGATCAGTGATCTTTTAGGAAAAAAAATGGAGTTAGGGTGTAATGAAGTGGTGAAGATAAATTCAGTTTTGGAAGAGGTTAGCAAAATTAAAGATACTTCTTAAGAAGTTTGCAAAATTAAAGCTATTTTAAAAGACGTTAGTTGAAATAATGACATTTGGAGAAAGTGGACAATATTTCAACAGAGGTTGTATGCAGGTTCAAGAAATGGGTAGAAGAAAAGGGTAAGCAAATGAAAGAAATGTCTGATACGAAATTTAGGTAGTAGAAGACAAAAATGGAGAGTTTGATAAGGCTGCAGAGAAGGACCTTAACCAGAACAAAACAGAAACAGTTCAATATCTAGGAGAATTCATGGATCAGAAGTTTGATGAATATAAAAGAAATCATGATAAACAAGGTCAATAAAACTGAAGTCAAGGTAAATTACATTGTGAATGCGATGGAAATCAGACTGCAAATCATGGGTTCAGGTATAGATCATAAAGCAAGTGCTATACCAAATTCCATTGGAGAAATGAAGACTGACATCTAGCCAATGTGAAGTGAATGAAATTAAATAAAATGCAGAGTGAATAGGACAGTAAAAAAACAACCTAGTTATGTAGAATGTATTTTCAATAGATACACGTCCAGACATTATGCCACAACATACTGGATTTGAATTCATTAGTCTGCTTACATGACTGGAGCTAAAAATTACTACTGTCACTGATATGAGGATCTTTAGAACCAAATGTTACCACATACATAACAAAAGGTAGCATGCTAAAGCATCAACAGTTCATGACATTACTACTGGGAATGAAAGATGTACATTCAGTCATGTTCATAAAATCTTTCCCCCAGAACTGGAGTGCCAGACATAAAATAAAATTTGCAGGAGGATTTATGTAGGGAGATGTTACACTGGAGCTGCTGAAGATGCAGATGGTTATAATAGATATGACGAAATTGAAGAATCTTTTCTACATAAATACTGGTCCAAGGGAATAAAGGACAGATTATGCAAGGAAGTACTGAATATAGAGCCATTTAATCCATCTGAAGGCAGTCTTTGATACTATTTTCAAGAACATTTGGATAAGGCTAAATACTGGGAAAAGGAGATTCTGCAGACTGACATCCAGAAAATTTTAAATCTGGGGCCTCACAGGGACCAGAGAGGAGACTGACAATCAGTGCATTTTTTAAGGTAATGGAAGCCACAGTATTTCCCAGGGACAGGTGATGTATGAGAAAGATATGTTGATTCTGGCAGTTGTTACAATCACCAAGCGAGAGGAAAGAATGATGCGAGAGGCACAGTGCTCAATGGAATGTGACACATCCTGTACTGAAACAGAAATGATGGGAGAGATTTAAACAAAGGAGACCATAGGACAGTAGATGAGAAGACAGAAACACTAAAGGATATGACAGGGGAAATTAGACAGAAAAAAAAAAAAACAGGAAAAACAGAGATTCAAAGCAGAACATGCCATTAGCAATCACACACAGAAAATCAAAGGAGTTATAAAGAGACAAAGAAATGCATAACGATCACATGTGTAAGTGCTGAGCCACAGGGAATTGTGGAGGCACAAGGAAGATCTGTTTCAGTAGGTGCCAGAATGTGGAATTAATTAGAGACACTTTAATCAGGAATCAAATACAAATAATGAGCATCATTTGAGCTAAGCTGCCATAAACAAGTGTAAAGGAGAAAACAAAAAAGCCTACAAAAGACATAATCAGTGGAAGAAGAACACAGAAATTCTGACACTACCAGCAAGTAACATCAAGATTTGGGTGCAGTAGGCAACCACAGACATCCAGTGACGATTCCAGCACAGATCAAAACTGAAATCAGTGAGAAAGTGCTGGAACATATAGAATAGAGTGGTTGATTGTTTAATTGGGATATTAGAGGAAGAATTGATCTTACTGAAGGTAAACTTCAATGCGAATACAGGGAGAAGAAGTGGAAATGAATCTGACTGATACTGATTGCTATGAAAGCAACTGTTGACAAGATGCAGGAATCTGATCACTTAGATGAAGTAAACCAAAAAGAGATTAAATCAATTCTCTTTCTGCATGCAGGCATGTTTCAGGACACACTAGGTGTCACCCAAAAGTATGAATAAAAATTTCTAGTTAAACCACACAAACCATTTGATATGCCAATTAATCCAGTTCCCTCCACCAAGAGAGCTGCTGTAAGTAAGGAAAGATGCCAGATGTTAGAATGGAATGTTACTGAAGAAAGTAAAAGCCCACACAACAATTTGTTGCTAGCAGTGAATAAACTTCAAACATTATTATACTTGTGTTACATGGAAGAGTACTTAACAAGATTTTGACTGAAGTTGAACTAGACCAAAGAACATAGAACAATAAATATAAAAAGCTACAGAATGAAGTACTTGACAAGTAACATTTTACATTCATCATACTGGCACACAGCTTTTAAGAAGGATTCAAGGTTATTACACTGCATTCAGAGTTGTGACGCACAGTTACAAATTTTGAGATCTATCATTTGGTCTGAATTTGTGTGGAGGAATTTTCATTGCTGCATTAGAATGTATTTTATGTTACATTGTAAAGCACATGACTCCAAAGGCTGTCAATTCTATTAAATACCTAGGGATTATAATTATCAAGAACACAAATCGGAACAAGCACATCAAAAATGTGTGAAAATATTTTGTTGATACCCATCTACATGGGCAGAAATGATCATTGTACTAAAAAAATTATGAAAATAAGAAAAAAATCAAATCAGGTCTGACACGGAAAGAGTTAAGTGTTTCGTTCTCCACCATATTGTTCGAGAGTGAAATGATAAAGAAATAGTGTGAAGGTAGGTCGATGAACCCTTTGTCAAGCACTTGAGTGTGAACTGCAGAGTAGACATGTAGATTATAGCAGAACGTACAACTTTGTTAAGGTGATGTGATGCACAGTGTATTTAGGACCAACAAATAATGATCGTCAACAGCTGAATGAAATTTATTTAATGTAGTTTGGAAAGTGGGACACACATTTACGCATGGGGTTTCACTGTATCTGCGTGTTAACTAAATGGCAATGGAGATGGTGTTGCTACAGGATGTAGCGATGCTGTTGGTGGCTTATGTTTGGCTACACTTGCTGTTCTTAATGTTTTCTCCACACAGAGGACCCCTGCCTCAGAGTTGCACCAGCCCACTTGGAAGAAGATGGTTGTGACAATTCATGAAAAAGTCACAGAACAAAAGAAGTTCAAGAACTGTGACTCTGATCATTGTGAATGTGTTTGAAATACATGTGTCAAGTGAGCAGAGAATTGTTAGAAGCTGTTTCTTGAGTATCAAGAGGTGTTACAATATATGTGGTTTACAAAAGAAGAAAATTCGCTCATTTAGTAAATGGGAGAGAAGTGGTCCACTGTCGAGTTTTCAGCACTCAGCAGCACACCGAAAAGGAGAACAACTCAACAATACAAGGCATACATGGTATAGGTGGATGTTGATTTGAAGAGAGAGAAAGAGGGGGAGGGAGAGGGAGAGCAAGAAGGAGGGAGGGACAGGGCGAGAGAAAGAGAGAGAAAGAGAGAGAGAGAGAGAGAGAGAGAGAGAGAGAGAGAGAGAGAGAGAGAGAGAGAGAGAGAGATTTTCAAGTCAAGATGTAAGTAATGAGAAAAGTGTTTAGAAATCAGCAGTGTACCTTCCATCTAACATATTGCTTTACTCAGTGAAACTGTCACAGAGATACCCAGGAAACATTTCAAGCTGTACAAGATGACCTACTGAAAAAAGTTAATGTATATGTGGATGATTTGTTGATGGAAAAGTAGACTTGGGAAGTACATTAAAACTAATTAAGAGACTACTGCAAGCATTTCACAATACTAGAATAACAGTAAATCTCACCAAATCTAAATTTGTATGGAAAGAAGTGAAATATTTAGAATATGTAGTAACACTGGAAGGAATTACTCTGATCCAGTAAAGGTAAGTGCCAGCAGAAAGTTTCTGAGACCACACAACAAGAAACAACTTAGACCATTCCTACGACTCTGAAAATTTTATTGACAGTAAATGAACACCCAATCATTAAACAATGAAGTACTAAGGTTAACAAAGAATAATAATGACAGTTACCAATGAGCTTCTGAAGGAATCAAGAGGAAGTTCAGTAATGCCAGAATGTTGTACCATCCCCTTATGAATCCAGAATTTGAATTTATGATGGATGCTTTCAGAATAGGCTTGGGGTTCTGTCTATTCAAAATTCAAGGAATTAATAGAAAGTCAACCTTCTGTAGAATAGGAGTTGGTAGCTGGGTCTTAGATACCTGTGAATGGGTCTCTTCAGAGACTGAATTCGAAGCAATTGCAATCATATGGGCACTTCACCACTTTCATTATTATCTATACAGACATCACATTAACATCTTTATTGGTGACAAGCCTTTGAGTTTTCTTTTGTGTTGCAAGCTGCTTCACCCATGACTCACTATATGGACACATTTCAAATATTTTGCTTCGAGGAAGAACAAAACATAACTGAACATGTTTTATCACAGTTATCTGCAGGTTAGAACTGAATACCTGTAAATCCTGAACTAACCTGTATATAAAGGTTTTACTGATAAAAATCAAGTGTTGTTGTACTTCTTGGATGTGTGTCACCTTATGTCTGAGTTGCAAGAACAGGATCTACTGACAAGAAGCATGAGAGCGGTTTCGACAGAGGAGTCATGACAAACTGTGTAGACACTATGTCATCAGTTGTGACAATTTTGTTCTACCTGCAGCACGTTAACATTGATCATTGGATGGTATGCATTCTGTGTGAATCACATGAGAAATTGGTTTGGAATCCCCATTACAGTTGGAGGCAGTATGATGCGGTTAAGTGTATGAAAAAGTTAGCTGAGAACTACTGCTTCAACAACATATGAAGGCAAATACAAAACACTTTGAGAAAATGTGTTATTTGCCAGAAAAGTAAAGAACTGAATAAATGTAGAAGAGGTGAATCATATCCGAGTATGAAACTGATGGAAATTGTACTAATTGACAAATGTGTACCTTCACTTAGATCTTCAATATTTTTACAAATGCATGAAGTTGTATGCATTTAAGAAAGCTGTCAGCACATCAGTTACTAGGCACATGCCTGATGACTACTTACTCACTGTGGGCAAACCTGATGCTTTACTGTCATATAATGGAACACAATTTTCCAGTAAAATATGGAACTCTTTCGAATTTAAATGATTTCTGGCTGATACTCATTTAATCAAGAAATGACTCTTGCTGGGCATGCTTTTAAAGAGATGAACCCATTTATGCAAACATATTGTTTGAAAAGTAGGAGCCTATCAACAACTTTTGAAGAAAGTGTGAATCAGCTGCAACAAATGATGAGTGGTTATAGCCACAAGAGCTTATGTTCGGACAACCCACACACAACGAGTGGTCAGGACTAATAACGAAGTAAAAAACAACAAAAGTATCACATGAGGGCAAAATCAGATAAGCACTGATTAACCTTCATGCCAAGGCTGATGAATAAAAAAAGTTTTATGACAAGCGCATCACATAATGGGGGCATTTTTAAGTAAGAGACAAAATTTTAATATGCAATCATCTGAAGTCATCATTGATGAATAAAAAAGTGAAGAAAAGAGAGTATTTGTACACAGGGTTGTACATTATCTTGAGAATAATGAATCCAGGTGCAGACTTACTGTGCTACCAAAATTCTGGGAATATGGAAGAACTGTATTTTCATCATGATCTTAAGAAGTTATGAGCAACCTTATTTCAATGGAAATGTTCTATCATATTTAAAAGGTACATAAACTACTGTCATGGGAATGGCATGCAGAATTATTACATACAGATTAGAATGTTCAAAGGTGTTTACAGTGCTGTTTATAGAAGTGTTAGTGCAACAGTGTGCAAGAATGTATAGAAAGTTAAATTTTCATACGATTTGCTTTCTCCGCCAATGGCCTTGCCACAGTCGTAACACCAGTTCCCATCGGATCACTAAAGTTAAGCACTGCTGGGCTGGGCTAGCACTTTTGATGGGTGACCATCCGGTCTGCAGAGCACTGTTGGCAAGTGGGGTGCATTTAGCCCTTGTGAGGCAAACTGAGGAGCTACTTGATTGAAAAGTAGTAGTTCTGGTCCCATAAACTGACATACAGCCGGGAGAGCAGTGTGCTGACCACATGCCCCTCAATATCCACATCCAGTGACACCTGTTGGCTGAGGATGACATGGCGACTGGTTGGTAGCATTGGGCCTTCCAAGGCCTGTTCAGATGGAGTTTAGTTTGCTTCCTCTACTTCTCACTGAGTGTTTTATGTGACTGGTCAGGTATTTCCAAGATACTGATATATAATATTCTGATCAAGCATTAAGTTATGTTTATATGGACTGAATTACATTGATCACAGAGAGATTTGTTCACTATTTACTGTGTGACATCTGGGATATACCAGGTTGATGTGTGAGTGTTTATGTATTTTGTCATTATGTGCAGATATGTGGATGAAGTGGTTAGGTAGGTCAAATGCTCTATAAATGACACTTTGTGCATTGGTTGATAAGTATTTTAACTACAGGAAATGTTCAGTGATTTTAAGGAGAATTCAGGAGGACAGTACTAATTGATTAGAGATGCTGATGTGAGAGTAATGTCGAGGGAAGTGTCATATGCACGGCATGCGGGTATTGCTTTGTGCACGGAAAAAAAGGAAACATTATTCAGTACTCACCAATGTGCAGACGAGTGAAGAACTGGTGCAGATAGGTAATGACCCATGAGTAAGGAAGTGCAGATGGGCAGTGAGCAAGTGTTTAGTATTCACATGTGATATAGAAGCACGTGAACTCAGCACATACCAACTGACTACTGACAGTTAAGCAACAGTGTGGTTATTTCCAAGCAGACTGCCTGAATTATTGGAGCAAGTAGTTTACAAACGGATAAGAGCAACATTTCATGGTACAGAGAAGACTGTGTCTGGAACTGAAATATAAACAAAGTGACTGACCAATTGAATCACACGAACGAACGAACATCTGCTAGCATGAGTTTCTTAGAAGTAGATACCTTAGGGGTTGCGAAGCAACTCAAATCGCTTGATACGGGCAAGTCTTCAGGTCCAGATTGTATACCGATTAGGTTCCTTTCAGATTACGCTGATACTATAGCTCCCTACTTAGCACTCATATACAACCGCTCGCTCACCGATAGATCTGTACCTACAGATTGGAAAATTGCGCAGGTCGCACCAGTGTTCAAGAAGGGTAGTAGGAGTAATCCATTTAACTACAGACCTATATCATTGACGTCGGTTTGCAGTAGGGTTTTGGAGCATATACTGTATTCAAACATTATGAATCACCTCGAAGGGAACGATCTATTGACACGTAATCAGCATGGCTTCAGAAAACATCGCTCTTGTGCAACGCAGCTAGCTCTTTATTCGCACGAAGTAATGGCCACTATCGACAGGGGATCTCAAGTTGATTCCGTATTTCTAGATTTCTGGAAAGCTTTTGACACCGTTCCTCATAAGCGACTTCTAATCAAGCTGCGGAGCTATGGGGTATCGTCTCAGTTGTGCGACTGGATTCGTGATTTCCTGTCAGGAAGGTCGCAGTTCGTAGTAATAGACGGCAAATCATTGAGTAAAACTGAAGTGATATCAGATGTTCCCCAGGGAAGCGTCCTGGGACCTCTACTGTTCCTGATCTATATAAATGACCTGGGTGACAATCTGAGCAGTTCTCTTAGACTGTTCGCAGATGATGCTGTAATTTATCGTCTAGTAAGGTCATCCGAAGACCAGTATCAGTTGCAAAGCGATTTAGAAAAGATTGCTGTATGGTGTGTCAGGTGGCAGTTGACGCTAAATAATGAAAAGTGTGAGATGATCCACATGAGTTCCAAAAGAAATCCGTTGGAATTCGATTACTCGATAAATAGTACAATTCTCAAGGCTGTCAATTCAACTAAGTACCTGGGTGTTAAAATTACATACAACTTCAGTTGGAAGGACCACATAGATAATATTGTCGGGAATGCGAGCCAAAGGTTGCGTTTCATTGGCAGGACACTTAGAAGATGCAACTAGTCCACTAAAGAGACAGCTTACACTACACTCGTTCGTCCTCTGTTAGAATATTGCTGCGCGGTGTGGGATCCTTACCAGGTGGGATTGATGGAGGACATCGAAAGGGTGCAAAAAAGGGCAGCTCGTTTTGTATTATCACGTTATAGGGGAGAGAGTGTGGCAGATATGATACACAAGTTGGGATGGAAGTCATTACAGCATAGACGTTTTTCGTCGCGGCGAGACCTTTTTACGAAATTTCAGTCACCAATTTCTCTTCCGAATGCGAAAATATTTTGTTGAGCCCAACCTACATAGGTAGGAATGATCATCAAAATAAAATAAGAGAAATCAGAGCTCGAACAGAAAGGTTTAGGTGTTCGTTTTTCCCGCTCGCTCTTCGGGAGTGGAATAGTAGAGAGATAGTATGATAGTGGTTTGATGAACCATCTGCCAAGCACTTAAATGTGAATTGCAGAGTAGTCATGTAGATGTAGATGTAGATGGGAAAGTTGATGCATTAGCAAAACCCCTGAATAAAACATATTACCTGAAGTTACACATACTTACATACATACAAATGATGAACTGTAAATATGCTGTGTAATAGAAAGTTATGTATTTATATTCTTATTAGGCGTATGAAAGTGTGTGTTATGTAGGACAGAGGACAGAAAATGAGACCTGCGCAACCATGCGAATCACAAACCCTTTTCATTACAGAAAACTGTTGCAAATTTATTGCAAAATATTCACACATTTGGGGATTATGTTTCATGATCTGATCAAGTTGCTGCTGATGAAGCCTAAATGGTACAGGAAGTCATGCTGTCTATATTTGTCAGCAAACATCAATGCCAATGCCACAGACCGTACCATCATCATTCCTGCCCACTACTGTCCACTGATGCCATACCAAGATACTGTGCCTGTGGCTTGCTGGACTGATACACTCCCAGTAGTGGTTTTCCCATCTGGCACTTTTCCAGCAGCTAGCAGCTGAATGGGGGAGGAAGAATTTCCAGAGCCAGGTATTCAGTCACCTACCACGGACTTATAAGCAGTGAGTTAGAGGCATTAACAAACAAGAAAGAAAACTTTATTTTATAAGAAAGTGGTACAAAGGCTAGAGTGGAGCAGCCTTCACAGTGATACTAATATCAGATGTTAAAGACTTTCCTACTTAGCTTGTTTTACAAACAAATGAAAAATCTTACAAATCACTCATCCACCTTGCAGTCTAGTGGCAGCAGATGGATGAATCTGAGTGTTCTAGCACTAGGCAACATACTATTATTGTAGAGGCATGTTTAGCACATCAAATAAACCATGTGACTGCATCAAAATTCTATTACTTAATTACAAATACTACAATTCATGAACTAAATGAAATCCTGTAATCCTTAAGTTTTAGCACCAACAAAGGGCAGTTTCTGACCATATGTTTCCTGATAAGAAGAAACCAATGATAACAAGACAAATAGTAAAACTTTAATTAATTTCCACTGGACTTCATGCAAAATAAGAACCCTAAGTGCCCAACAACAAGGAACATGAGGTAGCCTCTTCTTCTTTAGTTTTCTTTATACAAGGTAGTTAATTTTGTGTTAAGTTTTTGTCATTCATGAGTACTTTAAGTTTTCAAACAGAGTTTATTTTAAATTGTTTGAGGTAATAAAATAAACTTTTTAATGTAAATGTTCAAACTGGCATACACAATATAACTATTTTATAAACAAAGTAATGGGTTTAAAACCACAGTATATGATGTTAAAATATTCTTGTATATTGTGGCAGCTATAAAATAATAATAGCTACATTAATAATGTCACAAATTTAATTAATCAAATATGTTCAAACATTTCATCATGTTGGATTTTTATACTGAGATATGAGTCTGTCAATGTAAATAAAATGAAATCACAGTCACCTGTAATACATACCTTCAAAAACATTTGGTATTGCACGCTCAAAATAGACCAAGGAAGGAAAATCTGATACGCCATACTCTTCTGCTACAGTAGCATCCTATAAAAATAAGAAAGGTACATAATAAAAACCACTTAATGAGACACACAAACATTACGAGTACAAAAAAAAAAAATTGTATTCACCAGACCAAACATGACAGCAGAACATTGGTAAAAGAAAATCATTAAATTGTTTGATACATATTTTCACTACATTTCTTTTTTTCCAGATTTGTTAAACTAATAGTATATATCATTTTACATAAGTCGAACTCACACTCTTCAAGAATGCTGTTGTGCTGATGCCATCTCATTTAAGCTCCAGCTATTCAATAACATAATTTCCAGTTTTTTTTATGTGGAAAAGACTTAAACTTAGCATTTATTTTCAAAAATTTTCTATTATTTAATTTTTTAATGTATAATATCAATTGCTAACTAGCATTCACCATTTAAAATCATTAAATTGGAGTGCTCTGTAAGAAACATGTTCTGATCGCACTAGAGAGAAACATTTATGGCAGATTGTAATGAAGAGATCTTGACCATAACATTTCACCCCTATTAACTTGGTTAAATCTCAGTCATATTTAATGTGTGTTTTGAAATATGAGCTTAAGCCACTGACGATGGTGGTTTGATTATTAGCTGTTGGAATGAGTAAGAACACAGCATCCCTGGTCTTCTTTCAGAAAAAGAATCTACGCAGTGTGCTAACACATTCATGATCCCTCTTTCCAAGACTATGAATATAGTGTTCGTATAATATAAATATTTTAAATTATGATACAACATCATATAGAAGCAAGGAGGGTGGCATGTGTATGCTAGGCAGAAACCTCTTTACACTGTAGTAGCTGAAATGTCTCAACACCAAACAAAAGTTGGGACAGCAAGGCGCAGCCCTAAATTGATTTGAAAAGTCACACTTTACATTTTGCTGCTTTGATTATGAGTCAGTGTTCCAGATTGATTTGTTTTCTTTAATATCAGGTGAATATCTCCTTGGACGTGCATAAATGCCCACAGTTAAACTCAAACTTCTCTTCCTGAAGGTATGGAAAAGGTCTTTTCCTTTTTCATATATTTCTATGAATTCAAACATTGCTTGCACAATATATGTTTTGGCCTTCTGCATTAATTACCGTCAATATTTTGTAAAAAATTATATACAATACACACACAGTTAATGTGACAAAGGTAATATATTATGTGTTACTACAGACAGCTGAGATCAAAGATTTAAAATGTAATAAGCTTTTACTATTACAAAAACTACTTCCCTATTTTTGAAATAAAAAAACTGATTGTCAATTTTTGAAAATAACATATGAATCAAACAGTTACATAAAATATGTGGCCCATGACTTCTTTTTGTTATATTTACTTTCAAGTAAACCACTGAGAAACTAGCAAAGAAATAGAAAAGACAATCACAGTAATACAATGCATTTCAGAGTGATTTCTTTCCTTTAATATCCAGTTATTGTGATGATGTGTTGATGAAGTTTTGCTAGTATTTAAAAAAAATCATGACTTGGGAACTACTATATAGATAATTATGGTTTGTTGTAAAACATTTCTCAAAACTTGTTCTCTTTATTGCTGTGTTTTAGATTTGACTTGGAGTGCATCAAAGTGGCAACAGACCAGATGAAGTCACAATGTGTCATCTGATATGTGGAATCCAAATCTATGTCAAGGGTACTGTAAAATTATTGACACCAGGAACCACTGGCAAACAGAAGCATAATGCAATGGTTCCAAAACTTAAAAGAGACAGCCAGTGTCACAGGTCTTCCTCTAAGTGGACATCCCCCTAGGTCAACATATGTTGGTTGAGTGCAAGTTGCATTTCACTGAAGTCAATTTGTGATGCATGAAGCAAGATCAACTCTCCATAAAGTGTTACATAAGTGGTTCCACCTTTTTGTATACAAAGAGCAAATAGTCCAATCATTGGAACCAAATAATCATCCTCTGTGATATGCATTCACATGCCCATGTTGACCTCCATAGATACTTTCAATGACTACCTGAAAAAGTGCCTGTTTTCATATGAAGCAATGTTCCACATTTCTGGAAACGCAAATCACCAGTTTGGCATATTACAATAAACCACGATGCTCTATCTCTATTTTTTGAAATGGTAGTACAACTTTATAGAAACCCTGTATATGCCAAAGTTTTAAAAAGTCCATAACTATTCACAATAAGTAGTAATTACCAACTGTTACTGTAAACCCATTCTCTTTACATTTCAACTGCAACAGCCTCTCTACAAACAGTTTTTTCAGTAATACGTACTAATTACATTCTTGATTCTAATGCAAATTGGGAATTTTCTGTGACTACTGTTCCCGTGATGACTCTCATCTCATAATGTGCTGAGTTAATTACATTATTAATTCTACACAAAGTCTTTCTGCTCTCATTCCATCTTGCATAACATTCCCTTTATGTTACTCCAGTCATGTACTGAAAATGAAATCGAGTTTTTATGGCTGCCAACTTATCTCGAGATTTTTGCAGTGCCTGTGTAATACTGGAATAATCTGATATATCAGTATCAGTGAAATGTTTTCTATGATTGCCATGGGGAATAGCAAACAGAAACTGGTGAAAACCATGTCACTCTCATGTGTGTTCATAGATTTTCCCGGAGAATGAGATGCTTGAAGGTCTCTCAGGCATGCAGCCAGGTAGACTGGCCATTGTAGAATGAATTTTCAATGGCATAATGTGCCATCATCATCAGGTTACTCCTGTTGACAGTCAACAGGAGTAACCTGATGATGATGACACGTTACGTCATCGAAAATTCGTTCTTCAACAACCAGTCTACCCGGCAGCATGCCCGTGAGACCTTCAAGCATGTCACTCTCATTTTCATGTAAGGCAGTGCTCATGTAAGGCAGTGCTCATTTTTGGTAATGTAGTGATCATAGTTTTACAGCACAGTTATGGAACATATTTAGTCAGTATTTTGTGTTTATGCAGTTGTACAAGAATAAGATTTTACTCTACAGAAAAACGTTACATTTAGGATACCACAGTCTTGTAGAACTTTTCTATCTTATAAACATATCTGTTGACCAATAATTTCTATTTATACTTCTGAACGTAATTGTATGATAAGTCTTTCACTGTCATGGGTCATTTACTATACAGTGTTATCTAAATATATTTAAAGTTATACTAAAAACAAAGATTCCAAGACTTACCAAGCGGGAAAGCGCCGGCAGACAGGCACAATGAACAAAACACACAAACACACACACAGAATTACTAGCTTTCACAACCGATGGTTGCTTCTTCAGGAAAGCAGGGAGGAGAGGGAAAGACGAAAGAATGTGGGTTTTAAGGGAGAGGGTAAGGAGTCATTCCAATCCTGGGAGTGGAAAGACTTCCCTTAGGGGGAAAAAAGGACAGGTGTACACTCGCACACACACACAAATCCATCCGCACATTCCCGGGATTGGAATGACTCCTTACCCTCTCCCTTAAAACCCACATCCTTTCGTCTTTCCCTCTCCTTCCTGCTTTCCTGAAGAAGCAACCATCGGTTGCAAAAGCTAGTAATTCTGTGTGTGTGTTTGTGTGCTTTGTTCATTGTGCCTGTCTGCCGACGCTTTCCCGCTTGGTAAGTCTTGGAATCTTTGTTTTTAATATATTTTTCCCACATGGAAGTTTCTTTCTATTTTATTTACATCATCATATATTTAAAGTTATTTTGACACGGACTTAATACAGTGTATTCTAAATGTACATTGTTTCTGTCCATTGTTTGTTAATTGTGGATAGCACATCAGTAAGTTGAAGCCTATGGCTGCTTTTTCATTAAGAAGAGAAAGGCATTAATATAAAATGACAGGTTCTGTTAGTATTTTTAGTTATTTGAATTGTGGCCAGCATGAATCTCTGTCTGTTATAATTATCTTCACTGTTTCTTTTGCTACATGAACATCATTTTCAAACCTGAAGAGTTACTCCACAGCTCAATTATCAGATCTTATTTGCAGCTTTATGTTTAGGACTAGTTGAAATTACTGGATTAGTGTAAAACCATCCAGAAACAGGGAAATAGTTTAGGATACATTTAGTCTTGATACCTTGCATCAAGACATCTCCAACAACATGTGATTTGATGTTTTCTTGGCATATCTATAACTTGCTAAATTCTTAAGCATCCAACAGGATCACTTGTAAGTTCTCCCACTGCTGCAAGGATAGCGATAGGACCACAGGATGCCATGCGAGCAGGAGTCCCCTGGAGTTGGCAATGAGTGTGATTGACAAAATATTGTGGAGAACTTGTAATGTGACCATACAGATGCTTAAGAATTCTACAAATCTCCAACAGTAATTTCAGTTATTTTTATAAATGACAGAAGATTATATTTTAACCCTTTAACTGCTCTGGACATGCTAACGTGTGCACCTTTATACCTGTCCCTGTGTGCTCTGAATGTGTTTACGCTTAGACACTTTCAGAGTACCAGGTAGAAGGACTGGTGGTGCATACACATGTTCAGAACACACAGCGACAGGTACAAAGGTGCACGCATTAACACATCCAGAGCAGTTAAAGGGCTAATGTTCCATTACCACCCAGATCAGTAGAGATGGAAGATAAGCTTGGAGTGGGCACTAATGGGGCAGAAAATTGGAAGTGGCTTTGTTTATAAATTTGTCTTAACATTCACCTGAAGTTATTTAGGTAAATAACATAAATAAATTTCAAATACTGAGGAATTAAATCTCACTCATCCAAAAGAAAAGTCTAATGTTTTAATCACTGCATCATTAT
Source organism: Schistocerca gregaria (assembly GCF_023897955.1). Classification (NCBI taxonomy): domain Eukaryota; kingdom Metazoa; phylum Arthropoda; class Insecta; order Orthoptera; family Acrididae; genus Schistocerca; species Schistocerca gregaria. The sequence goes on from NC_064923.1 coordinate 457,611,724, forward strand.
GTCAGCTCAGCTCTTTGGAAACTGAATAAAAGGCTGCTGAGAAGCCAATAACAACAAAAATCAAAACACCAAGTTGCCAGAAGATAGTGTGTGTATGTCAAATCATCTAATCAGCCAATATCTTTCAATAATCTATACATTTACTGAGAAACTGTGTTATTCTAGGCGCTACAGTGTGGAAACGCACGATTGCTACGGTTGCAGGTTCGAATCTTGCCATGGGCCTGGGTGTGTGTGATGTCCTTAGGTTAGTTAGATTTAAGTAGTTCTAAGTTCTAGGGGACTGGTGACCTCAGAAGTTAAGTCCCATAATGCTCAGAGCCATTTTTTGTGTTATTCTTGTAAATGATTTGATAAGTCTGAGATCATTACAAAATAGTGTATTTTTGCAAATCACTATCTAAGTATACGAGTGAATATTGTGGTAAATGTGATATATCATTTTAATTGCTTCCATATTCAAATCACATCCCAGAATATTTACCTGAGTTTTAATGAATGTAATACCATGCCGATCACAGTCATCATCAATGTTTTCTAGCTCTTCAAGGATTATTTTACATTGGTCACACTCATCAACACTGTCTGGAAAAATAGATTTACTTAAATATCTGCTTTTGCATCACACAACATGAAATATACATTTTCATATGTAAACTTCAGACTCATTCCAAACAGTATTTTTTACTGCAATAAAATCAGCCAAATGTTTCTCATATATCAAGAGAGACACAAAACTCATGCAATTACATAAAATGGAATTCTGTACAATAGTTGGCATATTTATGATGTCAATCTATTATAAAAGTATAGAGAGAAACATTATAATACAGGCTTATTCAAATAGATGTACCAAATATAACTAACTTTTATTTCATGGAATAAATTGGATATGAATACCTGATATGCAGATGAAAACATAAACTTTAAAGTTGACAAACATATGTTATAAATGAACAATGTGCCCCTTTCTTGTTGGATGGCAAACATATAAGTGGTAGCGAAACTCACTTCACATATGAAGAAACATCTCTTATGTTACTGAGTTCATTACAGCTGTGATACAGTTTTGCAGATTGGTCAGTGTTTTGGTATAGATGGAACATAAGCTACCTCTTTTACAAAGCCCCAGAAGAAAAAGGCACATGACTTTTGGTCAGACTCCAGCAGTCAGAAAGTAAGAGAGAGGTCGTCTTTTCCCATACAGCCTTGCCACTACTGAAAAAGGGAGTTGATTCAAAAAAGCTTTGACATCAAGAGACCAATGGGGCAGAGTTCCATCCTGTTAAAAATGTAATCTTGTGAGTATTTGCTAAGTCGGCGAAAAAACCATTGTTCCAAAATGTCCAGATACATTATTCCACTAAAAGATCCCTCTACAAAAAAGAATGGTCCATAAACGTTGGTTTGGGGTAAAGTACAAAGCACATTTAGCTTCACTGAGTCTTCCTCATGTTGTAATGTTTCCCTGAGGTTTTGAAGACACCATGAGCAAACAATGCTAACAGTTTACTTTACAACAAAAATGAAACAACACTTTGTTGCTAAAAATTATGCATCACAGAAATGTTCAATCCTCCATCTTCCTTACCATGTCACCACAAAATCCAATATGCTTTTCTTTGTCATTTTCAACAAAAGCCTGAACAAGTTGCAAGCAACAGGGCAAATGGCACCTCCGAACTTGCCATAAAGTTGGCTTAGGTATTGCTAGTTCTCTGCTAGCTTTATTGGTGGACTTTTTTGGACTATGAAGAAACATTACATAAATTCATCTCATGTTGTCATGTAACACATGTACTCAGATTGTGAGTTAGTCTTTGCAGAAACATCCAGTTTGTTGGAAGTGCATAAATCAATGGCTTATGTTTGTCCTTGCTGATGTTCAATGCTGTATTAGAGATAAAATACCCTCCGTAATGAAACTGCAACTCACATCTCCCAAACTCAGGAACATAGAAAACTTCATGCTGTATGTTAGCTATCTTACTCACTGGCTTACTGTGGGCATAAGTGCTCTGGCAGTTGTTTATGCGACAATCAATGCTCTAAAGGTGGTAATCAAAACTTTAGATCCCCTCTTTCTCAACAGTATGCACATGATTCACACACAATTTATATTTCATGAAACAGAAGTTAATTAAGTAGGGTTCGTCTTTTTGAATATTACTGTAATATTCAAAGTTTATTACGTTATTCACACAAAACATGAAGAACTCATTAAATGGAATTTTTAAATTGCAGTTCCTCCCAGAGTACTTCCATTTCATGAGTTAAAAATTAAAATGGAATAAATAAATCACTGAAAATCTATAACCATAAATTAAAAATTAAAACTACAACACATATGCTTAGCTAAAACAAAAACATCCTCCTAAGAGCATTCTCTTTCACAAACAGTCTACTGTCTTAGAGGGATCTCATAATCAGTCTTCTTGTTTTTACCAGGCCTACACTTTTACATGCAACTACAAATTAAATATATAAATAAGAAACGGTTCTCAATCTACATAGGAACTGTACAATGAAATTCAGATGCAGCAACCATGGACATATTTTCTACTTTTAACAGTTGCCTAGAGGAGAAATATATAATTTAGCCACTCTACATATTCAGCGACAAATCTTTTAATGGTTTAGAACCAATGATTTAGAAAATATCACATACAATAATATGCTATTTGAACTGACAATGTCCTATCACAACATTCTACGGTTAGAATAATATCATTCACACTGTGTAAGATACGCATCATCACATAAAATCGGTCTAGCTCATGCTTTGACTGGTCTACAAAAATCTGTAAATAGAGATGCCAAAAATTAAACCATCCAATTTCACACACAAGGGCTAAGCCAACATAGTACCCATGCTAAATAATGAGTACTTCAACAAAAAGATAACCACATAAGTGAAATTAATATTAATGTGGAAATGAAATCCAGTCAAAATTATTGTTACTTGCAATGTAGAAAAGAATGAATTGGCAAGGATTATAAGGAAGACCTTTTTTACTCTTACATGGTAAATCTATGTTATATTGTTAAAATTTATACAAGTAATATGAAAAGGAAAGATAATAATCAATAGGATTACAAAGAAAACGGTTGTGGTTATCATTTTGATAGCTATTGCATTTTTGCTAATAGGAGAGCAGTGGGACACAAGATACCATCAGAGGTTGTCTCAGGCCCAGTGTGACTTCCTTCTGCCCCTTCGATACCCCCTTGATGTTCAGCATGATGATTGGTTTCTTTCTTTTGTCGCAGTTTGCGATATAGCTTCGTATTGCAAAGTTCACACAGTGTCTGGTTCCCTAGGACAGTTTCACACAGTAAAGAAGGACAGCAAAACTATTCTGTCAGTTGGATTTTCTGAAATGTTCAACTCAATTTTAAATACAATTTTGTAGGTGCAGACTAAATAACCAATGAAATTATGCAAATATAGTTATATTCTCTATTTCACTGGCTATGAAAATACTTACTTTTGAGTATTTTATGTGCTTTGATTTTAAAACAAAATCTTCCATTTTAAATGTTTCTATTTTCTGATGGAGGCCAGGAAAAAACAGTGGCCCAATTGCTGTAGTGAACATCAGTATAATGCTATGTGTGTCATCCAATATTTAAAGAAAGGATGTGGAATGATATGGAATTTTTTTGTACTTACTGAATTAGGCAGTACATTACAATAACCAGAGCACTAACAACTGCCTAATCACACTTTCAAATCTACTTTTTATTATTCTTGCTTCCAGAGTAGTTTTAGTTACTCAAATGGCTTCTACACTCTCTTTTGTTGTTCACTGACAGGTCTGTCATTTTGTGTGTGTTTCTATATTGGTCACTCAAGTCATGTACTGTTTTCTCTACATCAGTTTATCATAATCACAATCACAACCAATGTAATGGTGTAGTACTGGGAATAAACTGCTAGCACAAAAGTGGCTCCTCCTATTACCACATATAAAAATGTAAGTGTTTTTACTAACCTTGATAACAAATTACTCATTTACATCACTCAAGCCTGAGAAAGGGCTGGGCAGAGGAGTGACTTCTTTAAGGAGAAAAAGAAAATATAACAAAGTAGTAAAGAAAATAAGAAGCTAAAGCTGAGAAAATGGCATCTGACTGCAAAGAAGGAGATAGCATTAATTATCAGAAAGCTTTTTCAGTGTTATTGAAGCTATGGTATCATGTTTACATTTGAACATACTTTAGCCTTGTTTGTATTGAGCTGCAGCTTATTGTTAAATTCAAGAGTTAATTTGTAGTGATCGCATAATGACTTAGTGAGATAAAGATCAATTGGTAGGACCATTATTTTAACACAAGCAAGCATAATATCACTTTTTATTACTTCATGTGCAGAAATAAATATTTATTTATAGTAAAAACTTTGATCAATAATATTTTTGAGTAACTGTTGAAGGTAACTGGATACTCACAGAAGTAGACAGCAAGTGAGTCAGATTCTTTTATAAGTTTCTGAAGTTCTTCCCCTTCAACTGCTTCAATTACTTCTCCTGAAGGGTCTTTTTGTGTGAGTAGCCAATTTAAGAGCTGCTCTTCATTATAAAGATCACCTACAAAGAAAGTGATGTAGTTTACAATGCTAATAATCATAAGACACCTTGTTATGTATGGTAACATTTAAACAAATCACTTCATAATGAATATTTGTAATGGAACTACAGTTGATTACCTTACAATGCAGAGGTATAGGTTGGAATAATGAAAAAGATTAAAATATTATCACATCAAATTAAATGATGGAATTTTACTAAAGATTAACTACATTTTTTCCTGTAAGCTCTGCTGAACACTGACCATGAAGTCAAAACAACAAATATAAATTTGCAATTTAGTGAAGAATGGCTAGAAAGAACTTTGACTGACTTGAGTTTTACAGCAGAGTTACACAAAATGACACCAACAGCTTTTTATTAGACAGCTGAAGACACTGTTCTGTAGTCAAACATTTCAACTGTTCTAACTCACTTAACTTTATTTGTGAAGTTACAATAATAATAATAAAAAATTTAAAAAAAAGAACCTGGAAATATTTGTTCATAAAATATCCTCAGTATATTAGGTGCATTTCTGCAATTTAAATTTAGGTGAAGAGATCCCATGACTTAATCTACACCATAATTATGCCAGTTTTACACTTTTAGTACATCTGTACATACTGGCTACCCTACAGAATGGCAAAAAAATACTTTTTGTGATATGTAACCATTCATGTCATATCATATATTCCATTACTATTTAGTTATTCTGATTCCCATATTCGGAGGAAATGGCTCCAACCTGCACTCATATTTTAGGGAGGTAAAAGCACACTTGCAAGATATCTGCCACAGCAACTGATCTTCTGTAGAAATCTGGGACATAATTCTGACAGTTCGCAGTCACAATGTTCTGAATGTGCCGGCCGCTGTGGCTGAGCTGTTCTAGGTGGTTAAGTCTGTAACTGTGCGACCACTACATTCACAGGTTCGAATCCTGCCTTTGGCATGGATGTGTGTGATGTCCTTAGGTTAGTTAGGTTTATGTAGTTCTAAGTTCTGATGACCTCAGATATTAAGTCCCATAGTGCACCCATATGAACCATTCTTCCAAAAGTACAATTCTTATTAAACTTGCATGCATACTGGTTGTTTGTCACTCGCTCTGCCCCACAATATTTCACAAACTCTTATTACTCCACCATACAGTAGTTTGTATTCAAGGACTAGGCAGTTGCTGCTGGGCAGAGTGAGTGACAAACAACCAGAGCACAAAAATGTTTAAAATCTTTACTCCCAGATCATCATAACTATGTACTATCAGAATTATAGTGCAAATTTGTATACAGGATCGACTTCCGGGGCTAGTATATTGTAACGGCATTTTTTATTTATTTATTTATTTATTTATTTAATTTAAAGTATGAGGTTAAGTTCGTGGTGTTTCTTTGTGAGAAAGACAACTGGTCTGCCTATCACACAATCACTTTCTAGCCACACAAATTAAACTATAAAAAGTCCAGTGTTATCTAAAAAGAAAGGACAGAGCACTAGCTAAATTAATTATGGACAGGGGATTAAATCAAACATGACCTACATGCCTACAATTTAGCGATGATGCAGAAAATTTAAATATAAGGAAAAGGAAATTTGCTACTTACCGCTAATATGACATACTGACTTGCAGACAGAAACAATGAAAAGACTGTTACACATTTAGCTTTTGGCCAAAGCATTTTTTTAGAGAAGAAAACAGTCATGCATTCACACAAGCAAGCACACCTCATGGACACATGACCGCCATCTCTGGCAGAGAGCACCAGAAAGCAGCTTTCAAGTTGAATGAAAATAGCAATCTGGAGTGGGCCAGGTGTGGAAGGGGGAGGTTTAGCAGGGTATGGGTGAAGTGAGAAAACAGCACTGTCCAGTGGAGAGTGCAGGGACTATATGGAGGCATGATCATGATAAGCCTGGCAGGCACAGTATCTGGGGGCTGTGACATGGAGGGGGGGGGGGGTGATAGGGTGAAAAAAGAGATGAGCAGGGGAGGGGAATGATGGATTGGTGTGTTGGCAGAGAGTGGCACAAAATGAGAGTGAGAGGAGATGAGCAGGTAGGAGGTGTAGGGCAAAGGGGGTGGAAACAGTTTGTTGGAGAGTTTGGGGCAGTAGGTTATTGTGGACAGCTGGTAGGTAATCATGTACATGAAAAAAAAAAAGCTGTGCAATGATTGCAGTAGAGTTGGTATGTGCGCTGGCTGCTTTCACAGGTGGCCTAGTCTCTGATGGGGTAGGATAAGCCTTTGACAGGACTGGAATAGGAAGTACTGGGTGGGTGGATTGGGCAGGTCATGCACCTGGGTCTTCCACAGGAATATGATCCTGATGGCAAGAGATTAGGATCGGGAGTGGCACAGGGATGGACTAGACTGTTGTGAAGGTGGAATCGGTGATGGAACACCACTTTAAGAGGGGCGGGCAGTATCTTGGGTACGATGTTCCTCATTTTAGGAAATGATGATAGATAATCAAATCACTGAGAAAAGGTGTGGTTCAATTTTTGCAGTCTGAGGTAGTATTGGGTGATGAATGGGTCATTCATTTGTAGTTGATTCTTGGGGGTGGTAGGAAGATTGGGATGTGTGGGGAAATGGCATGGGAGATATGTTTATGAACTAGTCTGGGGGATTGTGCCTGCCTGTGAAGGCCTTGGTGAAACCTTCAGCATATTGGTTAAGGCAATGTTATCACTGCATATGCACCACCCCAGGTGGCAAGGCCCTATGGGAGGGATTTTTTTGGTGTGGAAGGGATGGTAAAAGACTAAATGCAGCTACTATTATGGGTTGGTGGCTTTAATGTCTACGGAGGTGTAGATAAAGCTATCAGGAAGGAGGAAGTCAAAATCCAGGAAAGTGGTACATATGGTTGAGGAGGAACAGGTGACACAGATGGGAGAGAAAGTGTTAAGGTTGTGAAGGAATGAGAATATGGTGCCTTGACCCTGAGTCCAGATCATGAAGATATCATTAATCAATCTGAACCACATCTGAGGTTTTGGGTTTTGGGAGGCTAGGAAAGTTATCTCTGGATGGCCCGTAAACAGGATGGCATAGGAGAGTACCACTTGGCACCCGTGGTTGTGCCACAGATTTGTCTGTACACTTTTCCATCGAAAGAGAAGAAGCTGTGTGTTAGGATAAAGTTGGTAAGGTGTATAAGGAATGATGTTGAGGGTTTGGAGTCTGAAGGATGGCAGGAAAGGCAGTGTTCAAAGGCCATAGCAACAGATGTGTAAAGGTTTCTGAACGAAACTTCTGCAGCACAACCATAATAATCTTGGCAACATGTAAATACTGAAATAACATCACCTGTGATGGTGTTCCACTGTTTCCATCAGGCAGCGTTTATCAGAAGGTGCTGATGGACATGCTATGTGAAGACTCAGAAAGTGAATTAGATGCCCTTCCTTGCTTACATGGGCTCCACTGGTCACTGTTTTTGTTCCTCCACTGACTATAGAAGTTTTTGAGAGAAAGTACAAATTGCTTCAAGGCAAACTCTGCAAGGCACACTCAGCAACGGAATACAGTGTCTGTCTTCAAGTGTTTTGTGCTTTTTCTCAAACATATAGGAGAATATAAAAACAATTCACATCTCAGTTGCTTTCATATCAAGTCATAACTACCAGGAATCTTGAACATTCACAATGGGACAAAATTAGCAAATCACTTATAATGAAATAAAGTGGTTACTTCACATAGAGTCTCATGCATGAAAATGTCCTCACTCAAGAATTTATAGCAGCTTTGGACACATGTGTAAATGTGTAGGGAATTTAGTGTAGAAGCTGGTCACCTTTAAAAATTGCAGATGGTTACATCACTTATCACCAAGAGCAGCAGCGACCACAATAGCCCATTGAGGCTTTGTTGTCGCAGTAGGAGTCAACTTCTGTACAACATCACCAGCACTGTATGTAACAATATTTCCAGTGTACAATTTCGAGAAGTGTGAAGAACACTCGTAATAATCACTGACTCAGCACACAGAGCATCCACTGGACAATGTTTGGGAAGAAATGGAGGGAGAAACTCTATCACCATCCCTGGATATACCCAAACTGTTTTCAACTGCCTCACCATGCTTGCTCAGTAAGCAGCAGAGGACATGTCACTCATCATCAGTGGGCCACAGGTGGAGATCTCAACAGTAACTTCATGGCCTCTTCTGTGCCTAATATGAGCTGGTTAAAGGGGAAGGATTTAGTATTCATGGAATCAGATAATTGCAATACTCATCTCACATGGTCCATCGTATTGATCATGGGTCAGCATAAGAGACAGCCGCAACAGTGTCATCAGTTTTACTTATTTGTCATCATCTAGCACCACTTTGACTGTTGAGGCAATATTTAATGGATAAAAGTCTGTCAGGCTGTACTCAATACAAAAAACATCTAAGTGAAAAATATGCTCAGATCCCCTTTTTTTATTATTTTACCGGAATATTGACTCAATTCTAGCTGTCTATCCAGGTGGACATCTAGAAATTTTAAACACTGTGTCTTATTAGTGCATGAGCTTTAAAGTCTATTCCTACTTCAGCAAATGACACTTATTTCTTTTAAGCTTTACAATGTATCCAAGGCTGTTTTGGTGGCTTGTAATTTTGATGCCATTCATCGGAGCAAGCAACATCTCACTTGGTATCATGCGAATGAGTACATTCCATTTCAGACATTCTCTGGCCAGAAGAAGCCAGTTTGATAACTAGGAATCAGATCTGGGACATCTGCATGAATTGTCAATGATGACAATCAGTGGATTATAGAGACAGCTTTTTATGAGGTTAAGATTTAAACTTTCATTGTGAACCAGCAGTAGGCTCTCTCAACTATCAATTGAGCTATGTCTTGCACTGTTGAGATTGATGTCTGATTCATTAGCTAGTATGATTAGCAAGCTTTAAAGTTTTTGAGGAGTGAATATGCATAGGGTCATGTTGAACTCCAAAATTTTAGATATTTTCATTTTAAATACAAATATAAATTATTAAGGCACTTTGCTGTTAATATATGATTGCTAATCTCAGAAAAAACACTTATTTTTGCTTCCATATCTAAATGAGGTGAAGATAGTAGCGTCTTAAAACAAGTTGTCAGCTGTCATTGCCCTATGCCCTTCAGTCCCCACTCAGAACTTGAATATGGAAACAACTGAAAGGTACATATCAAGCCAAAGTTTCTTGTATCAGTATTATCCAACATAACATCTACTAACAATGATTCCAGTTCATTCTACACAACTTTATTGTGGCCCTCTCTAGTTGCCTGACAAAACTGTAGATACCTCCTGCTACTGAGTTATACATTTTATTTAAATTTTCGGATGTTATGCTATACATTTAACTGAAATTGAAATTCTTGGGTGTTCAGCCATGTATAGAGACTGGTGTTGCATGTATTTCCAGCAGTAAGGCTTGCTGCCATTTTCAAGTGACTCTAAGGTACTCAGCTGGATATAATCACTGACACTATATGAATTTTTGGCAATGAGACTTGCTGCAACTATATCCAGCAGAACTCCCAAGAAGAATTTCCAAGGAAATCTCTGATCAGATATACAAGGTATACATTGTTGGTACTATTAGGACATGTTGACTGTAATATATGCAACTAAAATACATGACATAAAAATAATTCTGACACATACTTTGTATCACTGTCTTTGTCCTAGAGCAGAGTTCTGCCTATTGGAGCAAAAGTGATTTTCAAGGCGCATCTGGTTAAAAATGCACAACATTAACTACCTCTCCGACAAATTATTTGAATATCTGAATATTGTAATTACAAATCTCTCTTGCTATTATAGCAACACGAATATTGCTACTCACCATATGTAGGAGACGTAGGTCAGCAGACAGGTATATTGGAAGTAGACTCTTGGATATTTTTAAGCTATTGGACAAAGTTCTTCATCAGGCATAGAAACATGCACATGACAAAGGACTTTGTCCAGTAGCTTAGTAATTACAACTTTCAATGTGCCTGTGCTGTTACTGTGCCTCCACTGAGACAATCTCTGCTCCTGCAGACCAATGCCTTCATAAAAGATACCAACCGTTTCCTCCAACGACTCTCCACACTTCCTATTCCTTTATCATATGGTGCCCTGCTCATCACTATTGATGCCACCTCCCTTTACACTAACATTCATAATGCCCATGGCCTTACCACTATTGAACACTACCTTTCCCAACACTCGATGGATTTCATACCTACAACTTCCTTCCTAGTCACCATGACCAACTATATCCTCACCCACAATTAATTCTCCTTTGAAGTCATCACCTACAAACAAATGGGGTACAGTAATGGGCACTTGTATGGCTCCATCCTATATCAACCTAGTCATGGGCTGCCTAGAAGAATCCTTTCTAATCACAGAGAATTCCTAACTCCTTACCTGGTTCATATTCATTGATGACATCGTTGTGATCTGGATTGAGGGTGAAGGCATCCTACCCACATTTCTCCAGAACCTTAACACTTTCTTCCCCAATCACTTCACCTGGTACTCCTCAACTCAACAAGCCACCTTCCTCAATGTTGACTGCCACCTCAAAGATGGCTACATAAGTACATCTGACCATATCAAACCTACCAACCACAGCAATATTTCCACTTTGACAGCTGCCACCCGTTCCATACCAAGAAGTCCTAGCCATGCATGGCTGTCACATATGTAGTGATAAGCAGTCTCTCTTGAAACATACCATGGTCTCACTGAGGACTTCACACACTGTAATTACTCTCTCAATCCTATATAGACCTCACGTGCCTTTTCTCTCCAGTCACCTATACCTCCCAAGGTCCCATCATCTGACCGCAAAGGAGCCTAGCCATGCATGACCACCGCATTTGTAGTGATGAGCAGTCCCTCTTAAAATATACCAGGGGTCTCACGAAGGACTTCACGGATGATAATTACCCTCCCCATCTTGTATAGAAACAGATGTCATGTGCCTTCTCTCTCCAGTCACCTACCACCTCCAAAAGTCTCACTATCCAGCCACAAAGGAGCATTTCCCTCATGACTCAGTACCGCTCTGGACTGGAGAAACTGAATCACAATCTCTACCAGGGTTTCATCTACCTCTGGCTACCTGTGAAACCAGTCACATGATCTACAAATCAAGCTTCAACCACAGTATTCTGTTCTATGTAGGCATAAAGACCAATAAACTGTCTGTTCACAAGTATGTCCACCAACAACCTGTGACCAAGGAACAGCTGGACCACCCAGTTGCTAACACAACATTCTTCATTTTCAATTATTTTTTCACAGCCTGTGTCATCTGCATCTTTCCTACCAACACCAGGTGTTCTGAAGTGAGCAGGTGGAAACTCTCCCTGCAATATACCCTACATTCCTGTGACCATTCTGGTCTCAGCCTTAGTTAGTCATTGACCTTCACCCACCTATCCCCTTCCCTATTCCCACTCCAGCACTACACACCCTTCTATTCCACCAATGCACCCACAATTTTTTATCTGCCCTCTCCCAACATCCTTTGTCTAACCTCCCGACTGCATTTAGCTTCCCTATGCTCTCCCCACCCCATGCCTGTAATCTCCCACAAGCAGCATTTTACTGTCCCCTTGCTATCCATCCCACTTCCCACCCCAACCTCACCCTTACTGCCCACCCAGATTGCTTCTCCCATTATGTGCTGTTGCTTGCAGTCTGGCCCCAACAATCAGTGTTTGAGTTGCAGTTGCATGAATGTGTGTGTGTGTATGTCATCTAATTCAGATGAAGGCCTTTTGGCCAAAAGCTTATTTTTCTAGCAGTATTTTGTTGTTCCTTTCTGTGACTCAACATGGGTTAAATCAAGGTATATTCTAACAGAAAGAAGTACCTACCAAAAGCTACTTCCAAAGACAGCGTCCGCGATTAGTGACCATTAATGATAATCAACTATACTCTACGTATGCTTATAAACTATAATTATACATCTTCTTTTTACTGTTGGCAAAATTTGTTGCAAATTGTTTATTTCTTCAGAAAAGAGATTGTGATTTCTGCCACATTTGGGCAATGAAATAATTTATTAGTGACAAATGAAAATTTGTACAAAGGACAAGATTCGAACACAGGTCCCTTGTCTTCAGACAGTGGCTACACACAATTGCATAGACTACCTAAGCATGCTTCCCTACTCAAGCCAAATTCAAATTTGCTGCTCAATAGCAAAGTAACACCCCCCAGTCTTTTTTCCTCTTTTTGCTTGTTGCATCACTCAAAGTCCTGTATGAGGTTAGGCAAAGAGTACTCTGCACAGAATGGTCATATTAACCTTCAATGTGCTCAGTGGTGTCTCTTTCGAACATGTCCGTGGTGGGAGGTAATACCTGAAATTTGGTGTTCTTGACACTTTTGTCACTGTGGGAATTTCCTCATGATTTCTGAAATGGAATGTCCCTTGCTTCTAGCTCCAACTACCATTCCACATTCAAAGTCTGCTAATTTATGTGGCCTTAATCACATTGGAAACATTTTCACATGAATCACCCGAATGCAAATGACACCTCTGCCAATGTACTGCCCTTTTATACCTTATGTATGTGATACTACCGCTATATGTATATGTGCGTATCACTATCCCAAGACTTCTGTCAAGTGAGTATAATGCAATATTTGGAAAAAAAGTCACTAACATAATAATGGTTGTAATCTTCAAAAAAGAAAGAAAATATTTATTTTTCTCTTAGTGTTGATTGCTAATCCAGGCAGCAGCTAAGTTCAAAATTATTCTGCTTGTTTACATAAGAGCTGAAATAATATTTTGTGCAGCATATATCAGCAGAAGTGTTATAGTTATCACCACTCAGGCAGAAATTTACCTGCATATATTACAGGTTCCTTTGATGTCATCTTAAAGAACACAACACCAGGCAGTGCAAACACGCCATATTCTTTTGCCATCTGCTTGTCATCTATCTTCACAAAATTTATACCTGCTCCATCTGCCTCATCATCAATATGTTCAATTTCTACCAGAACTCGGTCACACTGCTTGCAGTCATTACTGTCTGAAAAAAACTTTGATGTAAAACAATTTCACAAAATGTTACAGGTACAGTATTGTAATCAACATGTAGAACTCTGATGATGTCAGTTACTTTTTTATAACTGCTATTTTACCATCCACACAATTAACTTCATATGAAAATTTGAGATAATTTCTCAGCTTAATGATCCTGCTTTTGAAACGGAGTAATCACAATTCAAGTTCAAATGATATTCATAGAGTTTCCATATATTACCTGTTGAGTGTATGATTGTTGCCATTGGCACCAAATGTATGATACATTGTTAACAAAAGTGAATGAATACATCCATACAAGTACAGCACACATGCATAATTTCAAAAAATAAAAAATGATAAAAAAAAGTGATACATACAAGGAATGAACCAGCAACAGTCTAACAACATGAATTAAAGGTAAAAGTGAAACCTTTATGTATTCTGAACTTGCAAACACACATAAAATATCTCATTATGAAACAGTAGAATTATGTCTGTAGACAGACAGAGAGAAGAAAAAATAATCTGTGTGAAGGAAGATTACACATGACAAAGCAGAGTATGAAAAATGGTTCTGCAGCATAAAGACAATACACATTTCTGCTTGTAATATCGCTAATCATTCATAGCAACTGTTGTTTTACATATACACATTAGCTGAGCTGAACACAGTAAATAATAATTATTTCTATATTAGCAAATTAGCCAAGGTGTAAAAATATATTTTACAAAAGTGGAGGGTTTTAGATACTTTTGAAAGAATTAATGGCCATGGAAGGTTTCCTCATTCTAAGAATTTTCTCCACTGCTGTGATATTACTCTAATTCTACTTCCAGATGATACCACATAGACTGTGATCAGCTTCTAATCTGGTAATGATCTGACCATGCATAATGATTTCCAAATATATTCATTACGCTATTATGCTTTCCTATGACTGAAATTAGATGTGCCAAATTCACACAACTGCACACTGTTCCCAAGACTTCAGGGCATACAAACTGTCAGTGGCATTCCAAGTATTCTCATTCTGTAGTGCGCATATGTCATGTTTTTGTGTTGTCACATTGAAGTTTAGTCCACACACTAATTGTGAAACAAAGAAAATTTTTTAATAAATGACAACTCCATTCATTAAATAAATTTATAGCTGTGGTACCCACAATGCAGAAGATGCATAACTGAAAAGTTTGATATGGAAATTTTTGTCTTCTGAACTGCACATCTCATTTTGTACACTAACTTCATTAAATAGTGCCATAAGTTATTTATAAGGAATGTAAGGAATATGGATACTGGTAGCTAAATCTGAAAGAGTTAACAGTTATTTCTGAGGACTCTTTGAACTCAATTCCTCCACTAATTCAGCATTCAGTCCCAAAACTATTGGTCATCAGTATTAATTTATCTTTTGTTCACCAACATAGTCCATTGTCTAACATGACTGTCATCCATCAGATGCAGGCAATGAATGTGTCTGTGAAATTTGTCATGTTGAGTAGTTTTTTCCAGCAGAATATCCAAACACTGGGACTTCCAGACTTCCCAGCTAATGGAGACAGCTGTTAGTTCATGTAACAATACAGACATACATTAATACTTGTTCCATCGATCATGAGTAGGACATTTTGTAATTATGTGGAATGTGTCACTTTAACATAATTTTTCTTTATTTTTTTTTTAGTTACTGCGGCATATCTAAAAATTCATCTATTGAGTAGAAGGAGTCATCATTCAGAAGTTCCTTTAATTTGTTTTTAAATGTTGGTTGGTTGTCTGTTGAACTTTTAATGCTATTTGGCAAATGACAAAGATTTTTGTGGCAGCAAAAGTCATATTTAACCCAGAATAGTGAAGACCATCCTTTCTTCTAGTGTCGTAGCTATGCACTTCACTGTTATTTTTGAACTGGGATGGGTTATTAATAACAACCTTCACAAGTGAATAAATGTATTGTCAAGGTACTGTGAATATCCCAAGCTCCTTAAATAAATGTCTGCAAGGTCTTCTTGGGTAGGCTCCAGCTATTATTCTGATTACACGCTTTTGAGCAATGAATACTTTTTCTCTTAATGATAAATTACCCCAAAATATGATGCCATATGAAAGCAGTGAATGTAAATAAGCACAGTAGGTTAATATACTGATATGTTTATCACCAAAATTTGCAAAAATCCTAAAAGCATAAGAAGCTGAAACTAACAGTTTCAGCAGATCATCAATATGTTTCTTACAATTCAATTTCTCATCAGTGCACACACCCAGAAATTTCGAATATTCTGCCTTAGCAACAGACTTCTGTTCATAGTCTATATTTATGAATGGTGTTATGCCATTTACTGTACAGAATTGTATATACTGTGTTCTCTCAAAATTTAGTGAGAGTCCATTTGCAAAGAATCACTAATAATTCTCTGAAAGACATTATTTTCAATTATCACAGCTGATTCTTGTTTGTTGGGTGTGATTACTATACTTGTATCACCAGCAACTAGAAATAGCTTTGCATCTGCATGTATATAGAGTGGCAAGTCATTAATATATATATATATTAAGAATAATAGGGGACCCAAGACTGAACCCTGTAGGACACCATACTTGATACCTCCCCAGTTCGAGGACTCTGCTGATTTTTGCAGACTATCTGTACTGTTAATTTCAACATTCTGCATTCTTCCAGTTACATATGAATTAAACCATCTGTGCACTGTCCCATTCATACCAAATACTTAAGTTTATCTAGAAGAATGTTATGATTTACACAATCAAAAGCCTTTGAGAGAACACAAAATATTCCCATGGGTGATGTTTGGTTATTCAATGCATTTAATATTTGACCTGTGGAAGCACATAGAGTATTTTCAGTTGAAAAGCCTTTCTCAAAACCAAATTGGCATTTTGCTAGTACTTCATTTTTACAAACATATGATGCTACTCTTGAACACATTATTTGTTTAAGAATTTTGAATACAGCTGTCTGAAGGGAGACGGAGTAGTAGTTGTTAATCAGACCTATTCCCTTTTTTTATGTAATGATTAAACAATAGTGTATTTCAGTCTATCTGGAAAAATGCCCTGTTTCAATGAGCTGCTACATATGAGGATGAGAATCCTACTTCTCTGTTGGGAACAAGCTTTTAGTACTCTGTTAGAAATGCCATCAATTCCACGTGAGCTTTTACTTTTGAGTGAATTTATTACTTTCCTAATTTCAGTGGGAGAGGTGGATTGCATTTCAATTTCATCAAATTGCTTGCCCTGGTTTCCCTTTTCACAATATTCCAAATTGTTTTAATTTTGAATTAAAACAGTCAATAAATTAACAAACATGATTCCATATGGCACATTTTAAAGTACTACATGTTTTGAAATTAATACTGGCTGCAGTTGTAATGATACTATCCATATACTGTGCTTCACTTCAAATCAATGGAGATTTAACTGTTACAGGTTATACTGTAACAGTCAAATTTCTGATGATTTACACTAAGCAGAACAATTGGACAGTACTGCTACAACTAAAGCTAGCATTAATTTCAAAACATACAGTACTTTAAAATGTGACCCTCTGAACTATATTTGTTAATTTATTCATTGTTACACAAACAAATTAAGACTGTGGAACTTGAAATACTGAGTTTTGGTAAGCAAATTTTCAAAATAGCAGAATGGATGGAAATGTCCCACAATTTCACTCACATTATCTGAAATGAGAGATCTTACTCACAAAAGAATACTGCCACATAGTCAGACGTTTGCCTTATTTTCTGAAACATCTTTCTGTTAACCCTTTCAATGTGATCAGTCAGTTCCATATTTTCAGGATTAGTTAGCCAGTCCAGTACTTCTTCATCATCATCTATGTCACCTGAAAATGTAAAAGAAGCACAAAAATTATAACATAACACAGATTACACTTCATTTAAACTTCAAAAATGTTGTAATGTTGTTGTGAAATCCGAATCATAGAAAAATACATGTTTTCTTAACTTTATACAACTGAGTATTACAAAGTGCACCTTTATAAATTTTATGCCATCAAGTAGATTTAGAAATGAAGCTGACTTTCTTTATGTTTTCTAACCTGCCAGTGAGAAGTAAGTGAGGATTTTGGAAAGTAACCTTAATTTTCTTTTAGTGTGGGGTGCACAAAACAGTCACAGCATATGTACACCATGGGCTTCAGAGAATAAGACTTTCACCAAGCAAATTAATTCAAAACTAAGATAGAGAAAATCAGACAGCCAGCTAATGGACAATACAAAAGACCATTTCATCAATAAGAGGTTTTAAATGAGCCTTGCTCATACTCTGAAATGGCAAGTTACATCACTTGACTGTGTAATCCATAACCCATGAACCCTTAAGGAACTGTGACCCATCAACAAAATGTTGACCTGCTTCTTCCTTCAAAAATGTTTTACAACTAGTCTTATTGGCTCTTTTTTAAAGATATATAAAGTTATTGCTATCTCAAAACCATGTGAGGATCCACAATTATGTACAGCTTCAGATCCTTAACTCCGCCAGGTGTAATTTACAAGCAACTGTAAAACTGATTCCAATCATAATAGCTCTTGAATTTGAACTTCTTAGACCAGGTGAGCAAGCTGGCTTCAGGTATAATAGAGACTGCTGTAATCAGAAACTGGCCTTGACTGTCTTTTCAAAAATTTGATTTGGGAGGAAAACAAAAAATGTGTCCATATTTCTTGATACCTTGGGGCTGCTTATTGCACTATTTGAAGAGGGCTGGGGGGAAGGGTGGGAGGAAGTGTTCTGAAACTCATCGACACCATACCATGTCACATAATATTCACTGAGATAAGAAATATACCCAATAACAGATTCTTTCCAAATTGATACAAAAATGCCACTGAAAATTCCACAAATTTAACAATGGTTTTCCACATAGTTCATTAACATCTCCAGTTATCTTCTACTTGCATATTCATTACATTTCAGAAATTGCATCTCACAAACTCATCTATGTTGACGACATCACCCTCACATACAATACAATATTTCAGTGAGGTGACTCACTGTTTAAAATGCTTCACTAGATGGATGACTACTTCATGAAATATCATCTGCAACCTAGTCCAGATAGAAATAACTTTGTTCCACTTCAGTAATGGAAAGGCAAGCTACAGCCTATGGTCAGGTTCAGGTGTCACACTTTATGCTGTAAACCTACTCCCATGTACCTGGATATGATCTTAGATGTATCCTTTACCCATTAGCACCATTGTCAGAAAGTGGCTGTTAAATTCAAAAGCCACAATCACTTTCTAGACTGTTTTGTTATGTTGCAGAAGGAAAGAAGGAGAAGGCAGAGTGACCAGAACAGTGATCAGGAATGAGATATGGGTTTCCCACAGAGACAAAACAGCAGTCAATGGAGAGAGATCAAAAATTATACAATTTTGCTAAACATTTGTTGTTTACTCATGAAAATATTATTTGCATACTCAGTTCTTGTAGGTATCAAAGTCTGGAATATTATGTCTTGAGTTTGATTTCTGGCAATAGATTGGATATGCAAGAGATGCCTAGTTTTAAGTTTTCCTTAGCGTCCCTAAACCACTTTGAGGTATTAAGATGGTTCTGTTAGAAAAGATAACAGTTAATTTGCAGTCTGCAGTCATACCTAATATACCGGGTGATAAAAAAGTCAATATACATTTGGAAACTTAATAAACCATGGAATAATGTAGATAGAGAGGTAAAAATTGACATACATTCTTGGAATGACATGAGGTTTTATTAGAATAAAAAAAAGGAAAAAAAAGAAAAGAAAAAAAAAACACGAAGTTCACAAAATGTCCGACAGATGGCGCTGGACAGCAAAACTGCTACTGTGACGGGTGAGAGGTACGCTGATATGTTACAGAATCGCATCATCCCGAGCCTGGCTGATAAACACCTGCTGGAATTTACAATGTTTATGCAGGATGGCACTAAACCCCAAACTGCTAGAAGCGTGAAAGAACTCTTGCTCATATTGTTTGGTGATGATCACGTGCTCAGCCGCCACTTTCGTCATGCTTGGTCTCTCAGGTCCGCAGACCTCAATCCGTGCGATTATTGGCTTTGGGCTTACCTGAAGTTGCAAGTGTATCGTGATCAACAGACATCTTTAGGGATGCTGAAAGACAACATCCAACGCCAATGCCCCACCATAACTCTGGACATGCTTTACAGTGCTGTTCACAACATTATTCCTCGACTACAGCTATTGTTCAGGAATGATGGTGGACATAGTGAGCATTTCCTGTGAAGAACGACATCTTTGCTTTGTCTTACTTTGTTATGCTAATTATTGCTATTCTGATCAGATCAAGCGCCATCTGTCGGACATTTTTTGAACTTTTGCATTTTTTTGGTTCTAATAAAACCCCATGTCATTCCAAGCATGTGTGTCAATTTGTACCTCTCTATCTACATTATTCCGTGATATATTCAGTTTTCAAATTTATACTGACTTTTTGATCACCCAGTATATGACCTATTGTTGACATGATTCGCCTCCTCTTCTTCCATCACACACCCTTCATGGAAAATTGGTGTGTGGAAGATGGTGAAGCACCTGGCATACAGCCTAACATAAAATAAAATTAAGCATCAGAAGTGCAGCATTAATATACAATTATTTTAGATGAATATTCTGTCTGCCAAACTTCATTATTACTGCAATCACTGGTATCAGGTATTGAACCCTCCCATGGCAGTCAGGGACACTGACTGCTGATCTGGAGAGACAAAAACACACAGTAAAAGAAATCAGAAAAAGGAAAATAAAATTTTGTAGTTTAAATGTCATACCAGTGCAGTGAGAAAGCATGTGTGAAAATAAGTAGCTTCAACAAGAAACATGGAATCAAGCATATAATAAGGATAAGGAAGTTAGAGATCACATCTCCTGCTGTATTATGAGCCTTCAATGTCTGCAGTTCTTTAACCCTCTATGGACAAGCTCAACGAAGTTGTAACACTTCAGTACATTGTTGTAGCTGTATAGTGAGAAGCATTTTCTCACAATTGTCACACTTCACAGATTTGTTACACTTCAAATTACAATTCCACGAAGTGACGTCACTATGTGACACTTTACTGAACCACTTGAGAAGTTGAATCTTGGAAGTTCTGTATAGCACAGGAACATTTGTGGCATCTGTAGATATTTACTATTACACATCTTAAAAAGTGTAAATTTTGAACTTTTAAACATTATTGTCTGGTATCTACATCTGCATCTACATGGTTACTCTGCAAATCACATTTAAGTGCCTGGCAGAGAGTTCATCGAGCCACCTTCACGATAATTCTCCATTGTTCAAATCTTGAAAAGAGCACACAAACAATGAACACTTACATCTGTCTGTGAGAGCTCTGATTTCTTTTATTTTACTATGATGATTTTTTCTTCCTATGTAGGTTGGCATTAATAAAATATTTTCATATTCGGAGGAGAAAGTTGGTGATTGAAATTTCAACAATATGTATATTTGTTTATCAAATTAAACAGTGATATGTCTAGGACTGCATAACAGCAATATAAAAAGGATAGATTGTTACTCAGTATGTAGAGAAGGCATTGAGTCACAGACAGACAATGAAAAGACTGCTCAACATTTAAGGTTTTTTGGAAAAAGAAAACATACATACAGTCACACAATCGCAAATCACCTACATATGACCACTGCCTCCAGGCACTGGGTCCCTTGCATGTGTATGTGAGTTGTTCTTGTGTGAACACGTGTGTGTTTTTATTTCTAAACAAGAAGTTTCTTCTCTGAAAGCTTAAATGTTTAGCAGTCTTTTTCATTGTGTCTTCCTGCAACTCAATTCCTTGTTTATGTGGTGAGTAGCTATCTATCCTTTTCATATGGCTGTATAACAAATCATTATGGTAAACATTATTTCCAAAATATTGTAGCATATTTTCTTAAAACTTTAAAAAATTGTTGGCTTAGTCATTTGCAAAAAACTGCTGATTTTACAGAAAATCAATATTACAGCATTTTATTGAAAGAAGAGGGTATTCACTCATTTGGTAGACAAAGACAAAGATGACATTGCCTGAGTACTTCCTCTAGTGATGATGATGATTATGTGTCAACAAATAACTGTACAGCATCAGGCAGTTCTGAAGATAATAAAATTTTAGCCTTCATCTGTGCAGTTGTACAGCAGAACTGTTTCCAAACTAGTAGTTTTCAAAAGAAATCAACTGTAGACTTTTTCTGCAATATTCAAAGTCAAGTTGTTTGCCAGGAAAATACAGTACATTGGCTAGTTGTGTCTGAAAAGAGAACTGTATGTAAAATGATGAACTGGAGCGAAGTCAATCAACTGCCTGTGGGAAGTATATGTTCATTTGTGCGCTACTTCTTCTACTACTACTACTACATTAAGAAAAAGGGAAACTGTTGTATGGACTCCTAGAAAGAATAAGAACTATACAGATCAAAAGAACCATATTTTTATGTATTTCCACATTCTAGAAAACTGTATATTAATGAATCATAAGTTAACATTCAATTCACTTGTATCCTTAAATCCCTTATGCTACACTACAAAATATACTACATAAACATTACTCAAGTGTATTTTTTTAGCAAAATATGTTTATTAAGTTTCTTGTTGTTGTTGTTGTCTTCAGTCCTGAGACTGGTTTGATGCAGCTCTCCATGCTACTCTATCCTGTGCAAGCTGCTTCATCTCCCAGTACCTACTGCAACATACATCCTTCTGAATCTGCTTAGTGTACTGATCTCTCGGTCTCCCTCTACGATTTTTACCCTCCACGCTGCCCTCCAATGCTAAATTTGTGATCCCTTGATGCCTAAAAACATGTCCTACCAACCGATCCCTTCTTCTAGTCAAGTTGTGCCACAAACTTCTCTTCTCCCCAATCCTATTCAATACCTCCTCATTAGTTACGTGATCTATCCACCTTATCTTCAGTATTCTTCTGTAGCACCACATTTCGAAAGCTTCTATTCTCTTCTTGTCCAAACTAGTTATTGTCCATGTTTCACTTCCATACATGGCTACACTCCAAACAAATACTTTCAGAAACGACTTCCTGATACATAAATCTATATTCGATGTTAACAAATTTCTCTTCTTCAGAAACGCTTTCCTTGCCATTGCCAGTCTACATTTTATATCCTCTCTACTTCGACCATCATCAGTTATTTTACTTCCTAAATAGCAAAACTCCTTTACTACTTTAAGTGTCTCATTTCCTAATCTAATTCCCTCAGCATCACCCGATTTAATTTGACTACATTCCATTATCCTCGTTTTGCTTTTGTTAATGTTCATCTTATATCCTCCTTTCAAGACACTGTCCATTCCGTTCAACTGCTCTTCCAAGTCCTTTGCCGTCTCTGACAGAATTACAATGTCATCGGCGAACCTCAAAGTTTTTACTTCGTCTCCATGAATTTTAATACCTACTCCAAATTTTTCTTTTGTTTCCTTTACTGCTTGCTCAATATACAGATTGAATAACATCGGGGAGAGGCTACAACCCTGTCTCACTCCTTTCCCAACCACTGCTTCCCTTTCATGCCCCTCGACTCTTATTACTGCCATCTGGTTTCTGTACAAATTATAAATAGCCTTTCGCTCCCTGTATTTTACCCCTGCCACCTTTAGAATTTGAAAAAGAGTATTCCAGTCAACATTGTCAAAAGCTTTCTCTAAGTCTACAAATGCTAAGTTTCTTATGCAGCACAAATTTAGTACTTATAATTCTTGTCATTATTACTGAATAATTTTGTCCACAGAGGGGTCACTTACCATATATATTTTACCCATACTGGTACACACTAATATTCAGGTCACATTCCACTGATCCCACTGTTCAGAAAAACTTATAGTAATATTGAATAAGTCAGCAATAGACTAAAAAGAAACGTAAACGTCATGTGACTAGAGCCTCTTGTTGGGTAGTCTGTTCGCTTGGTGCAAGTCTTTTGATTTGATGCCACTTCAGCGATGTGTGCATCAATGGGCGTGAAATGATGATGATTACGACAACACAACATCCAGTCCCTGAGCAGTGAAAATCTCTGACCCAGCTGGGAATTGAACCCGGGCCCTTAGGTTTGATATTCTGTTGAGCTGACCACTCAGCTACCAGGGGCGGACAGGAATAGACTGATGAATAAAATATATTACAAAAGCTCTCATCAAGTCACACATTTTGTTGCCTTCATTGCTGTTGACATTTCTGAGAAACAACAAAACATTTATCTCCTGCTAAACATTATTATTCAGCCTGACATTGCAGTGGTACATGTCACTATAAAGCATAGAAATGTCTCACTTTCCTTTTACTGATTGATGAAAGATATGCATGTGAAAAACATGGCTTAAATTAGTAGTAGTGTAAAGAGCATCTACTGTGCCTGGGCTTGTGGAATTTATGTGCAGATATGAAGAAGAAAACTGCAGGAAATGTGCAGAAAGTGATGACACATGTGTAATTTGGACTGGCCAGAGAGGGGTCACTTGCGCATTGCAGTCATGCTTTGGGTGTGCTGTGGGCCCCAAAGAAGAAAGGGGGCTAATGACAATGACCGAGCACTAAAGAAAAGTCAATATTGTTATATTAGATTCTATTCCTTTGTATCTTGAGTTAAGTATGAACTTATGGTATCAGTCAAGCATTGACGCATCATGTATGAACATGTTGTCTGGAAAGTTTTGTTAATTATCCGTGGTTGTGACTTGAGAACTTATCTGAATATAGAAGAATTTTGGAAACTGTGTTTTGTGACTTCATAGTGAGTTTTTTAAATTGAGAAGCTTTCTTATAGCCTTCACCCCTCCACAATTGGAAAAGAAGTTAGCGGTCAAATACATGGCACTGCATAGCAGGACCATAACATCAAGAGAAAACATGATGGCGACCAGGAAATTCAGTAAAGAAGGCAACTGTTAGTACAGGAAATGAGAAAAGACTTGTCATCTCACAATAAAGCAATCCGTTAAAATCAAATCACAAAAAGAAAAACACCTCAAAATGTGTTGATCAACTTCTCTATCAAGGCTATTGGTTTCTCATACTATACACATATTGCTCATATTGCTGAAAAAAACTTTTCATTGATTGTTCAATCAGTATGATGTTCAGACAAAACATGCACTTTCTGAGCCCATTTTTATACCATCTGCTTTACATCTACACTCCTGGAAATGGAAAAAAGAACACATTAACACCGGTGTGTCAGACCCACCATACTTGCTCCGGACACTGCGAGAGGGCTGTACAAGCAATGATCACACACACGGCACAGCGGACACGCCAGGAACCGCGGTGTTAGCCGTCGAATGGCGCTAGCTGCGCAGCATTTGTGCACCGCCGCCGTCAGTGTCAGCCAGTTTGCCGTGGCATACGGAGCTCCATCGCAGTCTTTAACACTGGTAGCATGACGCGACAGCGTGGACGTGAACCGTATGTGCAGTTGACGGACTTTGAGCGAGGGCGTATAGTGGGCATGCGGGAGGCCGGGTGGACGTAGCGCCAAATTGCTCAACACGTGGGGCGTGAGGTCTCCACAGTACATCGATGTTGTCGCCAGTGGTCGGCGGAAGGTGCACGTGCCCGTCGACCTGGGACCAGACCGCAGCGACGCACGGATGCACGCCAAGACCGTAGGATGCTACGCAGTGCCGTAGGGGACCGCACCGCCACTTCCCAGCAGATTAGGGACACTGTTGCTCCTGGGGTATCGGCGAGGACCATTCGCAACCGTCTCCATGAAGCTGGGCTGCGGTCCCGCACACCGTTAGGCCGTCTTCCGCTCACGCCCCAACATCGTGCAGCCCGCCTCCAGTGGTGTCGCGACAGGCGTGAATGGAGGGACGAATGGAGACGTGTCGTCTTCAGCGATGAGAGTCGCTTCTGCCTTGGTGCCAATGATGGTCGTATGCGTGTTTGGTGCCGTGCAGGTGAGCGCCACAATCAGGACTGCATACGACCGAGGCACACAGGGCCAACACCCGGCATCATGGTGTGAGGAGCGATCTCCTACACTGGCCGTACACCTCTGGTGATCGTCGAGGGGACACTGAATAGTGCACGGTACATCCAAACCGTCATCGGACCCATCGTTCTACCATTCCTAGACCGGCAAGGGAACTTGCTGTTCCAACAGGACAATGCACGTCCACATGTATCCTGTGCCACCCAACGTGCTCTAGAAGGTGTAAGTCAACTACCCTGGCCAGCAAGATCTCCGGATCGGTCCCCCATTGAGCATGTTTGGGACTGGATGAAGCGTCGTCTCACGCGGTATGCACGTCCAGCACGAACGCTGGTCCAACTGAGGCGCCAGGTGGAAATGGCATGGCAAGCCGTTCCACAGGACTACATCCAGCATCTCTACGATCGTCTCCATGGGAGAATAGCAGCCTGCATTGCTGCGAAAGGTGGATATACACTGTACTAGTGCCGACATTGTGCATGCTCTGTTGCCTGTGTCTATGTGCCTGTGGTTCTGTCAATGTGATCATGTGATGTATCTGACCCCAGGAATGTGTCAATGAAGTTTCCCTTTCCTGGGACAATGAATTCACGGTGTTCTTATTTCAATTTCCAGGAGTTTATATAGGTACTACTGACAGCCTTGGGAGAGCCAGTCCTGACAAAACTCTACCATCTGGTGAGCAAGATGTACGAGACAGGCGAAATACCCTCAGACTTCAAGAAGAATATAATAATTCCAATCCCAAAGAAAGCAGGTGTTGACAGATGTGAAAATTACCGAACTATCAGTTTAATAAGTCACAGCTGCAAAATACTAACACGAATTCTTTACAGACGAATGGAAAAACTAGTAGAAGATGACCTCGGGGAAGATCAGTTTGGATCCCGTAGAAATACTGGAACATGTGAGCCAATACTGACCTTACGAGTTATCTTAGAAGAAAGATTAAGGAAGGGAAAACTTACGTTCTTAGCATTTGATAGACTTAGAGGAACCTTTCGACAATGTTGACTGGGATACTCTCTTTCAAATTCTAAATGTGGCAGAGGTAAAATACAGGGAGCAAAAGGCTATTTGCAATTTGTACAGAAACCAGATGGCAGTTATAAGAGTCGAGGGACATGAAAGGGAAGCAGTGGTTGGGAAGGGAGTGAGACAGGGTTGTAGCCACTCCTCGATGTTATTCAATCTGTATATTGAGCAAGCAGTGAAGGAAACAAAAGAAAAATTCAGAGTAGGTATTAAAATCCAGGGAGAAGAAATAAAAACTTTGAGGTTTGCCGATGACATTGTAATTCTGTCAGAGACAGCAAAGGACTTGGAAGAGCAGTTGAACGGAATGGATAGTGTCTTGAAAGGAGGATATAAGATGAACATCAACAAAAGCAAAACGAGGATAATGGAATGTAGTCGAATTAAGTCAGGTGATGCTGAGGGAATTAGATTAGGAAATGAGACACTTAAAGTAGTAAAGGAGTTTTGCTACTTGGGGAGCAAAATAACTGATGATGGTCGAAGTAGAGAGGATGTAAAATGTAGACTGGCAATGGGAAGGAAAGCGTTTCTGAAGAAGAGAAATTTGTTAATATCTAGTATAGATTTAAATGTCAGGAAGTCATTTCTGAAAGTATTTGTATGGATCATAGCCATGTATTCACAAGAAGAGAATAGAAGCTTTCAAAGTGTGGTGCTACAGAAGAATGCAGATGATTAGATGGGAGATCACATAACTAATGAGGAGGTATTGAATCGGATTGGGGAGAAGAGAAGCTTGTGGCACAACTTGACCATAAGAAGGGATCGGTTGGTAGGACATGTTCTAAGGCATCAAGGGATCACCAATTTCATATTGGAGGGCAGCGTGGAGGGTAAAAATCATAGATGGAGACCAAGACGTGACTACACTAAGCAGATTCAGAAGGATGTAAGTTGCAGTATGTACTGGGAGATGAAGAAGCTTGCACAGGATAGAGTAGCATGGAGAGCTGCATCAAACCAGTCTCAGGACTGAAGACCACAACAACAACAACAACAACAACAACAGGTACTCCCACTGAAAATATTCTTGTAAGGATAATTTTGCCACTGTATGTTCTAGCACTATCAATGGCATGATCTAACCCAGCAAAGTGAAACAGAACTGTGAGACAATTCATGTTATATAGCAGACAATGTGCATACTAGCATAATAAATAATATGTACGAATAGTTACAGACAGGGAGTCTATGCGGGCAATTTGCATAATACACTGTTGTGAAGCATTTTCTGGAATATAGTATTCATAACCATGGTTCCTTCTTCAGTTGCATTTTCTCTGTTTGGAATTCATAGTTGGGAGTTTGCTCTTCACCATACATTCAAATTCTACCATCCATATTCCCCCAGCCTAAGCTAAAGTCTTCTGCAACAGACCTCCAGCATACATTTCTTCAAGATGTGGAGATTAAATTAAAGAAGGGTATTCTGCATACATTATTATATAGTCCATTCAATGTGGAGATTATATTAAAGGAAGGTATTCTGCATGCGTTAGTATATAGTCCATTCTAATTCCTAGAACTGGGCTCAGAAATATATACATACCTTTGAAATAAAAGTAAAGAAATCAAAGAATCACAGGACTGTATCAGCGTTCAAAACTTATTCAGTGGTTTCAGATGTTGTTTCAAGTAAGTCATTCTAGTTGTTAGAGCACTGTTAAGAAATGAACTCTGATGTTCACCTCTAGAATTATCATTTATGACTCATTTACAGTATAGCTAACATTTTGGTGTGGCTGATGTAAGTTATGTCTAGGTGGCAATTAAATGTCCTCAGAGGTTAAAACTTTAGTGTAATATCATTCACTTTCACCTGATGTTCACCTCTAGAATTATCATTTATGACTCATTTACAGTATAGCTAACATTTTGGTGTGGCGGATGTAAGTTATGTCTAGGTGGCAATTAAATGTCCTCAGAGGTTAAAACTTTAGTGTAATATCATTCACTTTGTATCATTTTCTAATGGCAGCTTGTTGTACCTCAGGTTTAGCAGCAATATTTCAATGGTCATAGAGACATAAAACTGGTATGGACTTAAGGGTTGTTTATCAGCTCATTTACCATCACAAATATATTACTGGTGTGGCTGCTCATGCACTCCACTGATGGCGAGTTGATGTGCACTAGTACAAAGAATAATGTATGTGCTCTCCAAGTAGTCTCTGTCCAATTTGCTTACTATATAATCACCAACTTTGTGTTTTGTTCATTTAACTGCAAATGTTTTTATTTATCAAATATTTGTAATTTTGAGGGCAGGACTTGCCTATTTCAACTATGAAGGCCACAATGCTCCAACTTCAGTAATTTTGGTTAATGTATGAAGTGACATAAGACTTGGATGGAGAAAAAACTTACCATCATAGTTTATATACTTTCCCTTGCGGAAGTAGGTTATACCAGGTGGGTTTCGATAACCATATTTCTTCGCCATCAAACGGTCTTTACACTTTACTATTTTGATTCCATATTCAGCAGCTTCATCATCAATTAATTCCATATGGCGCAGAACTCTTGGAGATATTGGGTTGTCCTCAGTATCTGAACTTCCAAAATTCCAGAATAAACACAAAATCACTCTGCTTAATAGACAATAAATTATTGTATACAAGATAGCTGATATTTCCTTCAAAATTTGTTAAATATTGGTAAAAATAAAGATTTTGTCATCCAGCATTTAGTAATTATGCAAATAAAAACCAATGGAGTGTGTAAATATAACAACTCACGGTGTCGTAAAGTGTTTGAGGATCAGGGAGAGAAATGTAGGCACATAAACAACAACACGCAATTTTCTGTGTGTGTGTGTGTGTGTGTGTGTGTGTGAACTTTTCTGATACAGGCCACACTATTACGTGCACACTATTTATATATGCAACAAAAATCTATCAGAAATTTAAGACAACTTACAAAAAATCACTGCAAGGAACTCCTTTGTTTCAATGTACTTGAACAACTTGTCACGGTTCACTTCCTCAATACTTTCATCATTTTTTTGATCTAGCATCCAATCCAGCACATCAGTTTCGTCGAGTAAATTACCTGAACATAGTAACATTTCTGTTTATTTCATAATATACATGAATAAATACCTCTAAGAACAACGTATATTTATCTTTAATCTTTTATTTTGATTTACATGACATCTTAATATTTGTCAGTAAAACATAAGAGTGAGTAACACGTTGATTGAAACCGAAAAAAAGAGTATGTAGACCATAGCACAGATGTAGAAGACATAGTGAATAGCAAAAATGTAAACTATGATAAGTGACAACAGAGGACAGAAAGGTCATCAAACAGTAGTTACTGAAATAGTTTACAACTCAGCAAACTGAGACACTAGCAGCAGTACAGATTTTTTTCTGTTGGTCCAGTATGCAAGTATGCATTACAATTTCCTTCGGAACTAAAGATTTCTGTCTACCCTTGGTCAATTGCAGCATCACATTGTCACTGAATAGGCTGTATAGTCTGTACACTATGATATAAATTTAATAAATCTCTTCAAGATATAATAAAAATATAATTAATTCAAAATTACCATCAGAGCCAAATTCACTCATCTATTATGTTACAACTATGGTTTGTTCATCATATATGTAAATGTGACACTGACGTACATGGTTTTTGTTTAGCAAAAAGAAATAATACACTAGTAGCCCTCTTAAAAAGAGAGTAGCTTGGTTTCTGTACACATGACAGTAAATCCACTATCCATTTCCATCATAAATTAATTTACTCACTTTTTCAAGTCCCTGTGAGTCTATATTCTGTGACTGTGCAATAACTCTTCCCCTTTGCAGTATATTTCTTACTCCTTATTTTCAATTACCTTTTATTCTATATGATTAATTGAACTCAATTCTTTCCTTGCCCATGTACTGCAGCTCTGATATTTTTACTTCAAATACTTTTTTATCTTTGAACATTTTACACACTATGACTTCAAAAGTGTCTGGACACCCCCAAAAACATACGTTTTTCATATTAGGTGCGTTGTGCTGCCACCTACTGCCAGGTAATCCATATCAGCAACCGCAGTAGTCATTAGACATTGTGAGAGAGCAGAATGGACCACTCCGCAGACCTCTCGGATTTAGAACATGGTCAGGTGATTGGGTGTCACTTGTGTCATTTTCCTATAGGCGAGATTTCCATACTCCTAAACATCCCTAGGTTCACTGTTTCCGTTGTGATAGTGAAATGGAAACATGAAGGGACACATACAGCACAAAAGCGTTCAAGCACTGACAATTTAAGAGGGCCGTAATGTATAGTAGGCAGACAACTATCCAGACCATCACTCGGGAATTCCGAACTGCAACAAGAGCCACTGCAAGTATTATGACTATTAGGCGGAGGGTGAGAAAACTTGCATTTCATGGTCAACTGGCTGCTCATAAGCCACACATCATGCCGGTAAATGCCAAACGATGCCTTGCTTGGTGTAAGGAGTGTAAACATTGGATAATTGAACAGTAGAAAAACACTGTGTGGAGTGACAAATCAAAGTACGCAATGTGGTGATCCATTGGCAGGGTGTGGGTATGGCGAATTCCCAGTGAACGTCACCTGCCAGCTTGTGTAGCCTGCACAGGCCTACATTGATGTTTTAAGTGGTCCAAATGTTGAAGGGCAATTCAGGGATGGTGATTGCATCTTTCAACATGATTGAGCATGTGTTCATAAGGCACGGCCTGTGGCGGATTGGTTACATGCAATAATATCCCTGTAATGGACTGGCCTGCACGGAGTCCTAATCTGAATCCTGTATAACACCTTTTGGATGTTTTGGAGTGCTGACTTCATGCCAGGCCTCACTGACCAACATTGATACCTCTCCTCAGTGTAGCACTCCACGAACAATGGGCTGCCATTCCCCAAGAAACCTTCCAGCACCTGATTGAATGTATGGCTGCAAGATTGGAAGTTGTCATCAAGGCCAATACTATATTGAATTCCAGCATTATCAACAGTGGGTGCCACGAACTTGTAAGTCATTTTCAGCAAGGTGTGTGGCTACTTTTGATCACATAGTGTATCTGCAGAGACCATTTATCCTCTCAGAGCCTAATAGAAAAGCCCGAAGCATAATCTGGTTTGTTGTTATTTTTAATGGACATGCATAATTTCTAAACTAATTCATCAACAACATGTCCCTAAACCCTTTCCAGGCAGCACAGATAATAATAATGTGTTGTAACTGAGTAATTTTACACAAGAAACATCAACAGGAATGACTGGAGGAACAAACAAAAACATTTCTTTACCTTTCATGATGAAAGTACACATTTGTGTTGGACATTCTGTGGGTGATAGGAAGTGTACCTGTTGTTGTCATAGTATGTACCATAAACAATTCTTCAAAACTGGGATGCTTGTTGTTGGCAAATCTTTCAAACAATTAGGTATTGCCTCTAATACACAAATAATTAGTCAGTGCCTTTAATGACTCACTCTAGCACATGTATATACTGTTGCTGAGAAATCTCTCCACATTACCATGATGATGCACTGAGTCAGAGTCCTGGAAAGTTATGTACTTAGTTTCTTTTATGTTTTCTTAATAGCACATTTTTTAAACTCCATGCACGTTTTTCTGTGATGTAATCTTGCATTTTTGATAACAGTAAAGCATAGGGTCAGGCAGTCTGTAGCACTGCTGTCGTTACTTCTGAACAGGTAGATAAAAGTTCATAAGGCATCAACCTCCATTGGTAACACATTAGGTGGGCAGCAAGTTGCATATCTAGGCATCTGACTGTGCTACTATAGTAAATTCTTAAGTTAATAATACTAAGATGGGTAGTATGTGTGCATGCTGTATGCAGATGCAGGAGGTGCTGGCCGCAGTTCACAAACAGCTGAATATGCTTTTGGCTATGGTCAGTCATGCTGCTGTCTACAAATATAGTACTGGTGGAAACACTGGTATGTTGCACAGGATCTCAGGTGTCACCTGTCTCACCAAACGGCTCTGCTGCTGAGGAACCTCCAGGTGTTCCCAACGTGGTGGAACTGCCCTCACAACAGGATGATTGGCGGGTGGTAACACATGCATATTGCTTGAGGCAAAGGGCGAATGTGGAGACTGGCCATGTGGTCTTGCTTGTTCGCCCTATGAGTGAACAGGTGGTCTTCAGAAGGGTCTGAGTAGCACACAGGATCAGGAGTTTGCTACCTATCAGGAACACCGATGCTAGGTGCATTATGGAGCCCTTTCGGGAAATAGAATTCATAGGCGGAATGAAAGCCAATGTGCACTCGATATGTCTGACATGGAGCCTCATCTGAGATCTGGTGGTGGCATTGCTTGTGGCTATTGAGTGTGCAGGTTGCATTCATCGGCAAATTGTCACTCACATTGGCCATAATTATGGCTGTTGCTTGGATTCTGAAGTCATTCTCAGTTAATACAGGTAGGGCTGCCAGAGGTGGTGAGCACTCCTGTCATTGCATGCAGGATGCAAGCAGAGCTCACAATTTATGGCATTGTTCTCAGAGTCAATTGGGGTCCTTTGGTTTGGAACTGAGTGGAGGGTGTAAACCAAAGGCTTCATCAATTCTGTGACAGTCTTGGCTGCAGATTTATGGACCTGCATCAGTGTACAATGCCCCTTGATGATCAGGACTGTACTACACAATGGAAGCAGCTACTCACATACCAGACTACTTGTGGTGTGCATATGGGGGTTCTTTTAGTTTAGGCAGTACTTTGAAGTAGTCTGATGAAAACTCGCCAGATGACATGCAGATAGTAAAATCAGACTGCATTCTGCAAAATAACACATTGACTGTCAAAATTTTATCTCTAAGTTGTCGAAGTATTCGTAGCAAATTTCCCAAATTTACAGCCCTCCAGGAAATTTCTCATGCTCAAATTATTCTTGGGAGCCAGAGCTGGCTGCAACAGGAAGTAAAAATCTCTGAGATACTTAGCAGTTCAGGAAATGTATATAAAAAATACACTTAGAGACCATAGGAGGGGGCGTGTTGATTACAGTTGACAAAAAAAGTATTGTCATTAATTAAGTCAAATTTCAAACAATGGAATATACAGCATGGGATAATGACAATATCATGGAAAATATAGACTGCTACGTACCATATAGTCGAGATGCTGGCTCACCGACAAGCACAACATAATGACTGCTAAATAAGTGAGATTTTGCCCAAAAGACCTTCTTCTAAAGTTGACAACACAATAAAACACACACACACACACACACACACTTATATTCATGAAGCATAACTCACACATATGACCACTGTCCCTGGCCAGTAACATTGGATTCAAAGTGGTCATGTGTGTGTAACTTGTGTTTGTGTGAATATGTGTGTGTGTGTGTGTGTGTGTGTGTGTGTGTGTGTGTGTGTGTGTGTGTTGTCTACTTTAAAAGGCCTTTTGACTGAAACCCCAATTGTTTAGCAGTCTTTTTGTTGTGCCTGTCACTCAACATCTCCACTACATGGTGAGTAACATTCTATTCTTTTCATAATGAAGTCAAATTTCAGTGTGAAAGTGGAGTTATTTGATCATGTATAACAGGTCTAGGTGAAATCAAGTTCATTGTTGAATTTTTTACCAGCCACCAAACTCTGCTGTGACAGTTTTAGAGTCACTCATAGATAGTCTACTCTCAGTAGTTAGGAAATACTCAGATCACAAAATATTAGTTAGAAGCAATAGAAACAACAGTAACTTCTTGGGTATAGACTGGAATTTCTACTGATTCACTGCCAGGGGGAACAGACAGATAATCTTTTGTCTGAAAGTCTTGCAGCATGTAGTTACATCCTTTAGGAACAATATTTTCATTTATCCACATAATTTCTATCCCTCTCAATTGCCTTATGCCATCTTGGAACCAGCACCTGTATATCCGCACGGTAAAATTCTGGACCAACCTGTTGGAGCCACTGTTTGGCAGCGTGCACAAGGAAGTCATCATCTT
Source organism: Schistocerca gregaria (assembly GCF_023897955.1). Lineage (NCBI taxonomy): Eukaryota > Metazoa > Arthropoda > Insecta > Orthoptera > Acrididae > Schistocerca > Schistocerca gregaria. Next base: position 457,646,341 of record NC_064923.1, read on the forward strand.
CAAACATTGTTCCACGAAGAGAGAATTTCAGTTTCCCAAAGAGATGATAGTCACATGGAGCCAGGTCACGACTGTAAGGCGTATGGTTCAGTGTTGTCCATCCGAGGTTTGTGATCGCTTCCATGGTTTTTTGATTGACATGTGGCCATGCATTGTCATGCAACAGTAAAATACCCTGCTTTTTCTGATGTGGTCAAACACGACTCAGTCGAGCTTCAAGTTTCTTCAGTGTCGTCACATGTTGTTGTTGTTCTGGTCTTCAGTCCTGAGACTGGTTTGATGCAGCTCTCCATGCTACTCTATCCTGTGCAAGCTTCTTCATCTCCCAGTACCTACTGCAACTTACATCCTTCTGCATCTGCTTAGTGTATTCATCTCTCGGTCTCCCTCTACGGATTTTACCCTCCATGCTGCCCTCCAATACTAAATTGGTGATCCCTTGATGCCTCAGAACATGTCCTACCATCTGATCCCTTCTTCTAGTCAAGTTGTGCCACAAACTCCTCTTCTCCCCAATCCTATTCAATACCTCCTCATTAGTTATGTGATCTACCCATCTAATCTTCAGCATTCTTCTGTAGCACCACATTTTGAAAGCTTCTATTCTCTTCTTGTCCAAACTATTTGTCATCCATGATTCACTTCCATAAATGGCTACACCCCATACAAATACTTTCAGAAATGACTTCCTGACACTTAAATCTATACTCGATGTTAACAAATTTCTCTTCTTCAGAAACGCTTTCCTTCCCATTGCCAGTCTACATTGTACATCCTCTCTACTTTGACCATCATCAGTTATTTTGCTCCCCAAATAGCAAAACTCCTTTACTACTTTAAGTGTCTCATTTCCTAATCTAATTCTCCGAGCATCATCAGACTTAATTCGACTACATTCCATTATCCTCATTTTGCTTTTGTTGGTGTTCATCTTATACCCTCCTTTCAAGACACTATCCATTCCGTTCAACTGCTCTTCCAAGTCCTTTGCTGTCTCTGACTGAATTACGATGTCATCGGCAAACCTCAAAGTTTTTATTTCTTCTCCATGGATTTTAATACCTACTCCAAATTTTTCTTTTGTTTCCTTCACTGCTTGCTCAATATACAGATTGAATAACATCGGGGAGAGGCTACAACCCTGTCTCCCTCCCTTCCCAACAACTGCTTCACTTTCATTTCCCTCGACTCTTATAACTGCCATCCGGTTTCTGTACAAATTGTAAATAGCCTTTCGCTACCTGTATTTTACCTCTGCCACATTTAGAATTTGAAAGAGAGTATTCCAGTAAACATTGTCAAAAGGTTTCTCTAAGTCTACAAATGCTAAGAACGTAGGTTTGCCTTTGCTTAATCTTTCTTCTAAGGTGAGTCGTAAGGTCAGTATTGCCTCACGTGTTCCAGTATTTCTTTTTTCTTTTTTTGGTGATCAGTCTACTGACTGGTTTGATTCGGCCCACCATGAATTCCTTTCCTGTGCTAAACTCTTCATCTCAGAGTATTTCTATGGAATCCAAACTGATCTTCCACTTCTACCAGTTTTTACATTCGTCTGTAAAGAATTTGTGTTATTATTTTGTAGGCATGACTTATTAAACTGATAGTTCCGTAATTTTCACTTTGGTCAACACCTACTTTCTTTGGGATTGGAATTATTATATTCTTCTAGAAGTCTGACGGTATTTCGCCGGTCTCATACATCTTGCTCACCAGATGGTAGAGTTTTGTCAGGACTGGCTCTCCCAAGGCGGTCAGCAGTTCTAATGGAATGTTGTCTACTCCTGGGGCCTTGTTTCGACACAGGTCTTTCAGTGCTCTCTCGAACTCTTCATGCAGTATCATATCTCCCATTTCATCTTCATCTACATCCTCTTCCATTTCCATAATACTGTCCTCAAGTATATCAACCTTGTATAGACCCTCTATATACTCCTTCCACCTTTCTGCTTTCCCTTCTTTGCTTAGAATTGGGTTTCCATCTGAGCTCTTTGTATTCATACAAATGGTTCTTTTTTCTCCAAAGGTCTCTTTAATTTTCCTGTAGGCAGTATCTATCTTACCCCTAGTGAGATACGCCTCTACATCCTTACATTTGCCCTCTAGCCATCCCTGCTTAGCCATTTTGCGCTTCCTGTCAATCTCATTTTTGAGACATTTGTATTCCTTTTTTCCTGCTTGATTTATTGCATTGCATTGCATTGTCGTCATATATGCATCAGAATTTAGGGTGGTTCCACTTGGCATGATGCCTACAAGCAAGAGTCTTTCGGAATTGAAAAACACCGTAGCCATAACTTTTCCAGCAGAAGGTTTGGTTTTGATTTTTTTTTTTTTCTTGGGTGACTGCGTCACTCACTGGAACAGATTACCTAAGTTTGAAAACAAGTGGGATGGATGTATCTACACACTGTAAAACTTTCACACATGCAGAATGAAAACTGTATTTTTACAAAAATAGTGTGCATTTCCTTTGGAGTGGCTCTCATAGATTGTTCAGCATCCCACATGCAATGAAAATATTTTAGACCCTTTAGTATTAACAGGTCTGACTTTATCAACAGCATCATTATAGAGACAGGGATTAGTGACCATAATGTCATTATAGCAACTTTGTTTACTAAAGCCAATAAATCATTCCCAGCTAGGATAGTATTTTTGCTAGAATGAGCAGATAAGCAGTTGTTATCATCATATGTAGGTGCTAAATTTATATTATTTAGTTACAGTGTAATGAATCTTGAGGAATTATGGACAAAGTTTAGACTGATTGTAAATCTTTCTCTGGAGAAGTGTGTGACAAGTTAATGAATTACGGATAGAAAGGACCCACTGTTGTTCAAAAATAAAATTCAGAAAATACCAGGCAAGAAAAGACTGTTGCACTCTCAGCTCAAATGAGAATGTGCAGATGACAACAGGCAACAGTTAATAGAGATCTTGTGCCTGTAAAAAGATCAATGTGGAAAGCATACAACAGCTGTCACCAACATACCTTAGTAAAAGGTATTGCCAAGAAATCAAGTAAATTCTGGTCCTATGTAAAATCACTAAGTGGGTCTAAGGCTTCTATCCAATCACTCATTGACAGTCTGAAGTGGCAATAGAAGACAGCAGCAAAATAAAAGCCAAAGTTTTACATTTCGCATTTAATAAATTATTCATACAGGAGAATCATACAAACAAACCATCATTTGACCATCACACAGGCCCTCATATAGAGAACATAGTAATAAGCATCCCTGCCATAGAGAAACAATTGAAAGAGTTGAAAGCAAATAAATTGCCAGGTCCAGATAGAATCACAATTCAGTTTTACGTAGAGTACTCAACAGCACTGACCCCTTACTTAACTGGCATTTATTACGAATCTCTCACCCAACACAATGATCCAAGTGATTGATGAAAAGTACAGATGACTCCTGTCTATAAAAAGGGTACAAGAATGGACCTGCAAAATTACAGACCAATATTCTTAACATCAGTTTGCTGGAAAATTCTTGAAACACATGGTGGCTTGCAGAGTATGTACTTAGATGTAGAGGTAGACACTGAGAAATCTTTTCCAATTACCACAATGTCTGGATATTTTTCTGTGTCCACAATGAATTTCCTTGACATGGAAAAGCTTCTGTCCACGAATCAACATGGTTTTAGAATTCATTGCTTGTGCAAAACTCAGCTTGCACTCGTTTCACATGATATTCTGTAAACTATGTATGAAGGGCAATACCAGCATAATCCATATTCTTATATTTCTGAAAAGCATTTGACACAGAGACCCATTGCAGACAATTGATGAAGGAACAAGCATTTGTAATAGGTTCCCAGATATGTGAGTGGCTCAAAGACTTCTTAAATGACAGAACCCAGAGCACTGTCTTCCATGGGGAGCATTCATCAAAGACAAGACTATATATTGGAGTGTCCTACTGAAGCGTAATACAACTTCTGTTATTTTCTGTATACATAAATGATAAGGTGAATGGTGAGCAACAATCTGTGGCTGTTTGTTGGTGATGCTGTGGTGTTGGGGAGGTGTCATCATTGAGTTACTGTAGGAGGATACATGATGACTTTGACAAAGTTTCTAGTAGATGTGATGAATGGCAGCTAGCAGTAAATGTAAAAAAATGCAAGTTAATGCAGATGAGTAGAAGAAACAAACCCATAATTTTCAGATACATCATTAGTAGTGTGCTGCTTGACACATTCACATTGCTTAAACATCTAGGAGGATTGTTGCAAAGCAATATAAAACACAATGAGCATGTACGGATTACAATAGGGAAGGCAAATGGTCAATGCCGATTTATTGAGAGAATTGTAGGAAAGTGTGCTTCATATGTAAAGGAGACTGCACATAGGACACAACTGTGAACCATTTCTGAGTACTGCTCAAGTGTTTGGGATCTGCAAATGGTAGCATTAAAGGAATACATCAAAGTAATTCAGAGGTGGGATAATAGATTTGTTACTGGTAAGTTCAAACAGCACACAAGTATTACGAAGACACTTCAAGAACTCAAATGGGAATCCCTGGAGGAAAAGCAATATTCTTTGTGAGGAACATCATTGAGAAAATTTAGAAAACCGACATTTAAAGCTGACAGCAGAACAATTGCACTGTCACTGACATACATTTTGCATAAGGACCACAGACATAAGATATGAGAAATTAAGGCTTGTATGGAGGCATAAAGCCAGTTGTTTTCTCTCACTCCATTTATAAGTAGAACAGGAAAGGAAATTACTAGTAGCGGTACAGCCTACTCTCCACCACACACCACATGGTGGCTTGCAGCGTATGTACCTAGATGTAGAGATAGACACTGAGAAATCTTGTCCACTTACCATGTTGTCTGGATATATTTCCCTGTACACTGATGCAGCTTTTCTACATTACATCCCAGTGTGTTGTCCATGAAAACATGTCACAACTAATGTGAAATCCAAATATTTGTCTATGACTGAAGATTCTATATTTTTACACAAGTGTCTCCATATACAAACACAGCAATCATTTCTTTTTTTTGCCCAGAGTCATGGCTTATGTACAAAGCACTGCATTTAAGAGAATGTAAAGTTGCTGAAGAAACTCTGAGAGATTTTTCTGACTTAAGACAGCCAGTGCTATTTGCCTTCAAAATCCACACCTTATGGTCTGTATTTATGAGCACACTGAGCTCCTACCACGAGAATATTCTATAGACCTCAAGTGGTTATTCCAGTATCAGAAAATTTTGGCCCTCTTAACAAAGCTGGTCTCATAATTTGGTGAAATTTGTGTCCTTTTACACTCCTATAGTTCAATTCTTTTATCTTGGCGGTGCGTGCATGCCCGCCCAAACGCAGGAGATTGCTGTGTCGCCAATTGCACGCGCTAAGAGAAGCAGCACCATAGTAAAATTCACAAACTTATGTTAAGGGGGGAGTGTACAGTTTATGAAGGAAAGCCACCAGGGTCGCATTAACCCTTTCGCTGCTATAGAGACATGCTCCCCGCATTCCACACTGTGCGCGATTTTGTCATCACTCCACTGCTCACCTGTGCAGACACATGGTGCTTTGACTGCTTTGACACACATTATCATTGTTGTTGTTGTGGTCTTCAGTCCTAAGACTGGTTTGATGGAGCTCTCCATGCTACTCTATACTGTGCAAGCATCTTCATCTCCCAGTTCATACTGCAACCTACATCCTTCTGAATCTGCTTAGTGTATTCACCTCTTGGTCTACCTCTACGATTTTTACCCTCCACGCTGCCCTCCAGTAATAAATTGGTGATCCCTTGATGCCTCAGAACATGTCCTACCAACCGATCCCTTCTTCTCGTCAAGTTGTGCCACAAACTTCTCTTCTCCCCAATCCTATTCAATACCTCCTCGTTAGTTATGTGATCTCCCATCTAATCTTCAGCATTCTTCTGTAGCACCACACTTCGAAAGCTTCTATTCTCTTCTTGTCCAAAATATCTATTGTCCATGTTTCACTTCCATACATGGCTACACTCCACACAAATACTTTCAGAAATGACTTCCTGACACTTAAATCTATACTTGACGTTAACAAATTTCTCTTCTTCACAAACGCTTTCCTTGCCATTGCCAGTCTTCATTTTATATCCTCTCTACTTCAACCATCATCAGTTATTTTGCTCCCCAAATAGCAAAACTCCTTTACTACTTTAAGTGTCTCATTTCCTAATCTAATTCCCTCAGCATCACCCGACTTAATTTGACTACATTCCATTATCCTCGTTTTGCTTTTGTTGATGTTCATCTTATACCCTCCTTTCAAGACACTGTCCATTCTGTTCAACTGCTCTTCCAAGTCCTTTGCTGTCTCTGACAGAATTACGATGTCATCGGCAAACCACAAAGTTTTTATTTCTTCTCCCTGGATTTTAATACCTACTCCAAATTTTTCTTTTGTTTCCTTCACTGCTTGCTCAATATACAGATTGAATAACATTGAGGAGTGGCTACAACCCTGTCTCACTCCCTTCCCAACCACTGCTTCCCTTTCATGTCCCTCGACTCTTATAACTACCATCTGGTTTCTGTACAATTGCAAATAGCCTTTTGCTCCCTGTATTTTACCTCTGCCACATTTAGAATTTGAAAGAGAGTATTCCAGTCAACATTGTCAAAAGGTTTCTCTAAGTCTATTAAATGCTAAGAACGTAAGTTTGCCCTTCCTTAATCTTTCTTCTAAGATAACTCGTAAGGTCAGTATTGCCTCACGTGTTCCAGTATTTCTACGGAATCCAAACTGATCTTCCCCGAGGTTGGCTTCTACTAGCTTTTCCATTCGTCTGTAAAGAATTTGTGTTAGTATTTTGCAGCTGTGGCTTATTAGACTGATTGTTCAGTAATTTTCACACTTTATCATACGATTTCACAAAAACTATTTGGCCCAAAATATTTGATTTTTACACATGTTCTTGACTGATACCTTCTCCCCATAAATGACTTAATTTTGTTTCAATGTTCAACGCAGTTAGGTAATGTGCAGCATTAGATGTAGTAAACCATTGCACGAAATTTTGGTGAGTTTGCAGAGGTAAAATTCCACAGCATATACTTTCCATATTGACGATTTTAGTTGCCACTAGAAATTTCAAAAAATTACACTCAAACGAATAAAATTCATGAAGTAAGACACTTTGATATTTTTTTAAATAACGAAAATATTAAGCATCAAACAAGGTTTGAACTTAGAATCTTTTGCTTAGCAACCAAACGCTTTAAGCATTCCGCTAATGCAGCTCGTCACCCAATATACCTCCCGGAGGACTTTATAATATGACACAAAATACCGACAAACACTGTTGGTATGACTATGAATTACTCTTGTTTCATCGAAGTACAATAGGAAATAAACAATTACCGCTGTTCTTTATTGTGAAAGAGTGGTTAGTGAGAATCATACAAACACCTTTTCTTGCTATCGCCTGAATTAAGAGGCTTATTGCTTGTTTGGTTTAATTAATTAATAGAATATGAAGCAATTGGTATAAAGAATGCTTTTTCCAAACTTTCTATAAAAGAAAGTTTGCTATCAAGACATTGCTTTTGTTCAATTTCTTTATTTATGACTGAACATTTCTAAAACTAAAAACACTTGTCCGTGCTCTGCACTGCAGTCGAGCTCTGGCAATGTCATTCTCTGTTCATTGGCTGACTGTGTTTTGTGACGTCAGATGTGCAGAACGAACCTAAACTCGGCCATTGTCGTAAATGACGCGCACTTTAGTACAAACATAAACAAGACACATCAATCAAGGCAAACTCGAGTTTCAACACCAGCAAAAGCAGGCAAGTAATCTTAACAGCCATGAGTCAGCATTATGTGTAGTTGTGAGTGACAAGTGCCACATGTTCAAAATCTCAGTGTAATTGTTTTGAGCAGACTTGTTCATACTCAATCTCATTGTCTATTTTATCCTCAGTGAGGAAATTCATTGTGAGATTCTGAAACTAGAGGATCTCAGGGCAAAAGTAGTCTTAACAGTCTCATCGTCATTCAAAGTATTCACACAATCAGGTATTCCCTGAGATCTCTGGAGTTCCAGTTATTTGATCAATATCACAGAACCACTCATGATCAATGCCATTATCATTTCATATGGCATTATTGTGCACTTCCAGTTGCAATAAAGTCCTCCGCCTCAAATTATTCTTCAATGCTGAACAGATACATCTGTCACAGTCTACCAAAGTGCTTATAGACAGGAGGAAGTATGTATTGCTTTCTCCAGCAGGATACAAGAGCATAATGTTTAACTGAGGTCATGTGGCTATAATTTGTAATCATTGGATAGTTCTATCATACGTAGTAATAGAGACAGTGTGATGATACACAAAACCAGGAAAATCATACTTAGAATGTGTTTCTTACATTGTGTATACAAATGCTGCCAATTCAATTCAAAATCGATACAGGCTCATTTGTATCTCTCAAAAATCTACAGATCTACAGGTGTTAGTGGTGCCAGCACATCACTGATTATTGAGCTATAAATTATCCTATCCCAATAACACAGAAATTCAATATTGAACAAAAAACCACATACTTACTAACAAAATTCTGATTTTGGTAATAAATCATACTATCTGTCAAAATATATTTGATCTACATGTTTATTTAGTATTTAGTTTCATAATCAAAGCTGGTATTAACATAGTGTCTGACATAATCTGTTCCACACTTCATATGGCCTCTTTCACTCATGTGAGGTTTCATCAATAATTAAGAAACCTGCCTTTCATTGAAACAGGTTGTAATTCCTAAATTTTGACATGACTGGATGAGTGTGTCATATTAAATCTGTAGTCACGGTTGTGCAGGGACTGATGCACTAGACACGCATTTAAGAGAGGCGGGTTCAATTCCATTGCTGAGCATCTGGCTTTTGGTTTTCCACAGTTTGCTTTAATTGATTGCCATATGGTTCCTTTCAAAATATCATATCCAGTTTCCTTCACCATTCTCATCATATTTGAGCTGACATTCAACCAGCTGAAGAAGAAGTGCATTAGTTTTAACTATGTGATGGAATGGTCATGACTTTTACCATCTAAAGTGATGTCACTCTTCACTTCTACAGGGATTTTAAGTATGTTATGGGTGATCAAGCATTGAATTGTACACTGTTCCTCTTTGTGAGGAATACTAGCTAAATTAAACAGCAAGAGGTGCTTCTGCTTTTGGATGCAGTTATCGCTCTACTCATCACCAAACTATTTCATGATTTTACGATAATGGGTGCCGACAGACATTAGGACTTAGCCAGTCTAAAAGTCCTTCTATACACAAAACTTAAAGAAATGAGTCTCAAATGCAGCACCAAAAGCAAGCTTCTCCAAGAAAATGTTAAGTATTTTGGTCACATCAGTAATGTGGTTAGAACCAAGCCAATGCAACAACATTCAACTGCACAAAACAAACAACCCAAACTCAAGAATATGAAGGAACTCCAATATTTGTTATCTTTTTTCTTTTGACTGGGTAATTATTACTTAACCACCGACACTGCTTATCAATTTAACCAACTAAAAAAGAAGGGCATTAGTTTTAATTACATGATGGAATGAGACATGGCTTTTACCCTGTAAACTGTAGTCATCTCTATGCTTAGTGGCATACACTCAAAGTAAACAATTAATTCTCTCAACAGATGCCTTGGACTGTGTTGCAGGGGAGTTTTAGATTACTGAAATTCTAATGGGTCCCAGCAACTTATTTCTTTTTCTACTTCAGTCCTAATATAAATACAAGCTGAGGTGACAACCTTAATCATCATTTATGTATGTCGTTTAAAAAAAATTAACTTCTAGCTTGATGGCATACGTTTCACTTGGACATGGATTAGAAACAACTTATCGCTCTTTATAGTCTGCACTGACAATTTTCAGAGAAAACAAAGCACATCCAGTGTTTGACTTTTTCCCTTAACAATGACAATTATGAATTTTTTTCAGGTTTGAGGAATCCTCCCTTAGTGTCAATAATGAACTGCTTGCCAAAATTGTTAGATCGGCCACATTACTATCAGAGAAGTACTTTGTCTTTGCAGAATAGAAAAAGAAAATGTTAATGTGTTATCAGTAAACTGTAGGAGCTTCCATGGTAAGAGCCCTGAATTAACACCACTTATTGAAGATAATTATACCTCCAGGGCATTAGGAACAGAAATGACCACCTGTCAAAAGCCTGAGTTACCACCTTTCGCAGCTAGAATATGTAGAAAACGAATCAGTGAGGTTCTGGAAGGTACTAACAGAAATGTGGATCTATGTCAATGTCAGTGCCATGGCCAGCTGTGTTAGGCTTCTCACCTGAGGATCCATGGCTTGAACAGCTTGACTGAGGGGCTCCCACAGACTCTTGATTGGTTTTAAATCTGGAAAATTCGGTGGCCAGGGGAATATGGTAAATTCATCCCGGTGCTCTACAAACCATGTACACTGTGAGCTGTATGACACATTGCATTTTCCTGTTGGTAGATGCCATCATGGCAAAGAAAAACCAAATTGCATGTAGCAGTGGTTATGGTCCCCAAGAATAGATGCATACTTGTATTGATACAATGTGCCTTACACAATGACAAAATCACCCAGGGAATGCCACGAAAACATTTCCAGACCATAGTCCTCCCTCCTCTGGCCCAGATCTTTCCGACTGTTGCACAGCTGAACATGACAATGGACATCTGTCTGATGAAGCATAAAATGTGATTCATCTGAAAAGGCCACATGTCACCACTCAGTGGATGTCCAGTTGTAGTATTGGCGTGCAAAGTTCAGTCTTTGTCGCCAATGAAAACACAGCAATGTTCACTGAACGGTCATTGAGGAGACACTGTTGGTAGCCCCTTGGTTCATCTGGGCTGTCAGTTGCTCAACAGCTGCAAGTCTATTTGCCCCTACATTTCCCCACAGCCATTGTTCACCCCTGTCGTCTATGGCCCATGGTGCACCACCAGTTTTGGATAGCCCCATTTTTCCATACATGGCATACTATAACCATAAGAGCACATGAACAGTTTACAGACTTAGCCATATCAGAAATGCTTCCACACTAGGCCGAAAGCCTTCGATCATGCCCTTTTGAACATTGGATAAAGCACTTCGTTTCCACATCCCCCCAGACATCCTTTATATACCCTCCACTGCTGGTGCTGCCACCTGCCATCTTGTGAGTAGTTATTGTACGCTGATGTCAAACATAGGTAGTGGTCACATTAATGTGACTGGACTGTATATATCAGAAGGATAGGTTAGGCGCCAATGATGGTGTAGTATTTATTGCTGTAAAGAACTCAATAATAACTAGTGAGGTAATCACAGATTCCGAATGTGAAATAATTTGAGTAAAGCATCTAAAGGGGGTAAAACATAGTAATCAAATTCTATTATAGATCACCTGCCTCAGAAGCAATATTGGCACAGCACTTCAGAGAAAACTTGGATAATATCAGGAGTAAGTATCCTGATCATGCTACAGTAATAAGGGGACACTTCAACTTACCAGCTATAGAATAGGGGAGTCATGTGATTACAGCTGTTGCCAGAGACAGGGATACATGTGAGATTGCTCTGAATGTCTTGTGTAAAAATTACTTTGAGCTGATAGAGAACTGACACATAAGATCAATGTCTTGTTGGGCTTCCTTGTAACTGACAGACCTGAACTTTTTTAATCAGTTAACATAGAGGGCATCAGTGACCATTATGTTGTGATATCGTCAACAGCTATGTGTGTTCCAAGGAAAGTTAAGAAATATAGAAAAAGGGACATGGAACAAATTGCAGAGTATCTGAGTAATCAATATATAATATTGAGCTCTGAGGACAAAGATGTGAAGCACAAATGGATAAAATTCATAAGCATTTTACAATACACCATAGACTAATATCTGCCAAGCAAGATTTTGAGGGACTAGAAAGAATTGCTGGGATTCAATAGTCACATCAGAAAGTTATTATGAAAGCAAGGAGAGCTGCATAACAGATTTAAGTGAAGCCAAAGTCTAGCTGACAAGTAAAAGCTGAACAGCCCAACCTGAACTGAAGTAGAGCAATGCAAGGAGCATTCAGTAAATTTGAAAATAAAATTTTGGCATCTGAGATGACTAAAACTACCATCGTGTCTAGAACTTATGTAAAATCAGCAGATAAATCAAAATAATTGATTTCGTCACTGAGTGATCATACTGTCTCTAAAATGGAAGGTGACAGATAGAAGACCCAAGTACTGAATTCAGTCTTCAAAAATTGTTTCACTGTGGAAGATCATAACACATTCCTCTTTTCAGTCAGCACACAAGTACAAAAATAGCAGATACTGAAATAGATGATTACAGAACAAAAAGTCAACTAAAGTTGCTCATCAGTAGAAAGGCATCTAGACCAGGTGAAATACCTGTGAGATTCTTCATAAATTATGTGGAAGAACTTGCTCCCCTTCTTCTAACAGTTATCTATCATACATTGGTGGAGCTATGAAAGTTACCTATCACTCAAAAATGTCATTCCCATTTTCAAGAAGGTTCACTGAAGAGGTGTACCTAATTATGGGCCAATATTGCTGATGTTATGATCATGGAATATATTTTATGCTAATGCATTATGATAGTTTCGGAGAATAGAAATCCGTTCTATAAAAATCAACATAGATTCTGCAAAGAGAGATCTTGCAAAACTCAGCTTACTCTTTTCCTCCATGAGATCCAGAGTGATGTAGAACAATGTCTAGGTTGGCAACATGTTTCTTGACCTCCAGAAGGCATAAAGTACGGTTAGTCATAATCATTTGGTGAACAAAATGAAAGCTAACTGAATATCAGACCAGATTTGGAATTAAAATAAGAACTTCTGTGCAGACAAATTCAAAACATCATTCTTAACATGCCAAAATTGGCATATGTAAAGGTAACTTTGGGGGTACCCCTAGGGAGTGTTACATGGCAGTTGCTGTTTACAATACAAATAAATGATCAGCTGGATGATGTCAGAAACATTATGCAGATATTTGCAGACAATTCTGTTGTCTTTGGGAAGATTGTAACAACAGAAGACTCCAGGGAGATCTGCAGAGGATTGCCGATTGGTGTGGGGACTGACAAATGACTCTGAACACAAGAAAATGTAACATGCCACACATAAGTAAAGGTGAAACTGTCCAGTTGGCAGCAAATCATTGGAAATAGTAACTACTGTAAACTACCTAGACGTAAGTATCTGGAAATTCACATAAAGCAAATTGTACAAAATGGAAATACAAGACTGAAATTCATAGGGCGAATCTTAAGGAAATGCAGTTCATCCATGAAAGAAGTGTCTTGGAAAACATGTTTGGGCAATTCCTGAGTAATGTTCATCAGTCTGGGACCCTTACCAAGTTCGATTAATAGAAGAGAGAGAAAAAATTCTAATAAAGAGTAATGAATTTCATCACAGGATCATTCAGTAAGCATAGGAGTATTACAGAGATGCTTAACAACCTCTGCTGGCAGAAACATTGAGCATTACAGAGATATATGCTGTTGAAATGTTGAGAGCATACATTCCAATAAGAGTTGAGTAAAATATTATTTCATCCCAAACATGCCTGCTGGAAAATCACAACAGGAATGAGAAGCAAAGATGGTTTTACCAGAATCATCCTTCCACCATACACCACAAGGGGACTTGAGGAGTATGAATGTAGATGTGCAAATGTGTTCAATATCATGAGCCACTTGACTTGCCTAGTGGCATCTGTATTATCATGTCTATCAGTGCTGCATTAGACCCTTTTGGAAGGTAAAACACAGCGATGGTGGACCAAATACCTTTATGGTAACAGTATGCACCACACCACAACAAGACTTCCTTAGCGAGTCTTCATTACAGTTTTAGCTGCCTGTGAGTTAGCACACTCATATGTGATGTGGAATACCCCATAGTTCAGTTCCATTTAGCTTAAGCAGTTCTTTACAAATAATGGTATCAATCATTTGACAACTCCACTTTTCCAGTCTCAATCTAATGAAGAAGCAAAGTGGTTAGTTCACACTTTTAAGAACCAAATGAAGAAAGGAATAGGGGGGCTTCAGCAGATACTGTGCATACCATGCTTCTGATCAACTACAGGACAATGGCAATCAACAGCAAGAATCCTGCCAAAATCCTGCAAGAATGCCAATCTTGTATACTTCTTCGCCTGCTCCACCCAGTACTATGAGGCACTGTACAGATTTAGCCAACACACTACAATTCAGGAGCTCTTATGTGGGCCCAGATGTTTGGGTGCTGAGGCATGAGGAAACTGGCAATTTTCAGTAGATTAGAAATAAAAGCCAACCAGTTGCAAAATACACGTTTATTAACTAAACCTGTATTTTGCAACTGGTTGGCTGTTACTTCCAATCCACTAAAGCTCTTGCATGTACAGTTGCTGAAGTACAGCCATGATCAAAATCTTGAAACTGGTAATCCTAGCCATGGCACACAGTCACTGGATGGAGCACCTGATGTCTGGAGTAGTCAGCTGTACAGACATCAAAACAAATTTTGTCATGAGGAGGTTGACCATCGCAATCTGAGATGTAATATTCATCACTATTGCTAATATTGACATCACCCTACATAGAAGGTTTACCTAGTGGGTTACCCATATGCTCAATCCAATGACGATTAGATAAGATGGTTTCACTGTCATTAGGCCTTGTTTTCCTAAATTCACACTCTGGAACGTCTTGTACCATCAACCATCTGCAGAAGCTTATTAAATAGTTTAAGGCCCACTAGCTCATAGGTTTTGATTGACTTTGATAATCTATGTTATGACATTTGTATGGAGTTATTTTTTCTTATGTTGTGGCTATGATATTATTTCTACATTTTACTTTATGTGGATTATTTTTTTGAATAAGTAACCACTTGGTATGTATACAGATTTATAACAGTCATTGGTGGGAAGTCCCTATGGGACCAAACTGCTGAGGTCAGTGATCCCTGGTCTTAATCTAACTTAAACTAACTTATGCTAAGGACAACACACACGCCCAAGAGAGGACTCAAACCTTCGACGGGGTAGCCACACAAACTGTGGCAGGGCACCTCAGACTGCGCGGCTACCCCACATTGCTATAATATTTATTATTTTACATTCAGAGAACAAGAGTTTGCAATGTGCTTTATGCTTAAGACATGTGATGTCTCTGATTGCTTTCTTCTGTAGAAGTAATATGTTTTGAACATGGCTTGAGTTGTCCATATGACACAATACTTTGAAAAAATGAAAAATTAGATGTTTTAACATAAGCTGCTGGTACAAATTTCATAAATAAATTACTCTGGATAATTTAACACTAATGTATTTTATGTGTTGGTCCCAGGACAGTTTGTCATCTAAGTGTACCCCTAAGAACGTTGTATGACAGGGGTCATTAAAAGGACTTTTGTCCTTTAGACTAAGTGCAGGAAAACCCATTTGATCTGAACCAATATGACACTTGGGCAAGTGTATTCTCAACAGAATCTTTTAACTTATTTAGATCATTGTTATAGTTTAGGAAGGAGGTATCATCTGCAAATAGCACTGTATTGGACCTTATAAAGGAGTGTAGGTACTTGATCATTACCAAAAACAAAAATGGTCCCAACACATATCACTGCGGTACTCCCACCTTAGTTTGTTTCTCGATAGGCCTACACTTTTCTGTGCCAATACACACAACTTGCCTACTGTTTTGGAGATAAGACTTTAGCAGTTTTAGACCATCATCCCTGATGCCATAATAATGGAGTTTCTGTAGAAGTGTGTCATGTCCTACACAGTCAAAGTCTTTACTCAGGTCACAGAAAGTGGCCCGAGCAAATCCCTTCTCCTGAAACACTTTAAGAACATATTTAATTTCAGAGTCTATTGCATCTACTGTTCATGATTTTTTCCTAAATCCATACCGTGCTACATTAAATATGCCAAGTTTTTCAAAATGAGCAGACAACTGATGGTAAATGATATATTCTATTATTTCGGCTATGACTGGAACTATTGATGCTGGTCTGAAACTTGCAGGGTTGTCTTTGTCACCCTTTTTATACACAGGAACTACCCTAGATAATTTCAGCTCCTTTGGGAAGTATCCCTCTGATAAACATTTATTTACACATGAGTCAGTGGATAAACAATGGAATCAATGATTTTCTCCAGCAAATTGCAAGACATGTCATAAATATCAGCACTATCTGATGGCTTAAAGTTCCTTACAATTTTTAATACAGTATTGGTCATAACTTCATAGAAAGTGAGATTATTATTGTAGGTTGTCCTATGATAATTTTTTTCTAAGAGTTTTGGAGGAATTGTATCAGGTTTTCTGATGCCATTGCTTACTTCCTCCACAGATTTAATAAAATAATTATTAAACTCTTGTGGAGTGATACTGATTTTGACCTTATATGATTCTTTGGTAACACCATATATAATATTCCAAGCAGATCTGCATCTATTGTTAAATGTCTCAATGTACTGGGCATTGTGCGACTTTTTCGCTTCAACAACTGCCTTTTTATAATTATTTCTCCATCTTACATACAAAGATTTTGCATTTTCAGACTCAGTATTATTGTATATACCTAACAGCATCATTACATGATCTTCCATATCAGACAGTGTTTCTTTTTTGACATCTTCTTTTTACAACCTCTGTCTGTTTCTTTATATTTTCTAATGGGAATACTATCATTAAATATTTGCAGAAATGAGTTAAAGAAATATTCAAAATTTATCGTAGGTGACTCATTATTTGATAGACAAGCATTACCTTCATTTCTCTGGCAGAACCAATCTCTATCTGCAAGGGTTTTCCTGAACTTGTCATTTTTTACATTGGTCACTGGTCTAGTGATCACCATTTTTGAACTAGCCATATCACCACTAAGACTGGCTGAACTGATACTGTTAGCATATATTAAGGACACTGATTTGTGTTCAGAAAAGGGAAACATTGTTACATAACACTGAGACTGGGCACATTTAAAATTAATAACTGTATTGTCTAAGCAGGCTTGTTCCCTAGTAGGTTTGTAGTTAACACACTGTAGATAGAACCATCATAATATGTTTTTCAAATTGCTAACATTGTGCATATCAGTTGACATGTCAAAATCAGAATTATGATCACCATCTATTATTATGTCATAGTTCATCAATCTGTTCTCAGTCTCTGCACATAAAAGGATGCCCAAATTTTCTAAGAATATACTGCTAACACCTGTGGAAAATACTACTATTAGCATCATACTACTTATTCAGTTCTTCACTTAAATAATTTAGATCGAAGTAACCAATGCTGCAATCGATTGATCTACCAACATAGATTGCTACACCATCTCTCTTGTGAACTCTTCGGCAGTAACTGTTCAATAAACTACAATTTTCGAACATGCAAACTGGAATTTCATCTTCAGGGGCCCAATGTTCACTTAAACACAATAAGTCAAATTTATTCTCTGATGAAAAGTCATTCAATACCAATTCCTTATTTAAAAAATCAATTTTCAGGTCTATATTCTGCTCTCCCTCATTTTTTGGATGCTACTTATTTTTTTATTTCTTTGCTGGTTTATCCACTTTTTCATCTCCATCAAGTCATTTTAGTTTCCCTTGTTTTTTATTAGTTTGCAAACGTCTGTAAACATCCTGTTTAATGTTAAAGACATCAATCAACTTAAGTGCAGTCCATCCTTTCCTAGGCAGTTTTCATTGAGGAATTTATTTGGATCTATGAACACCACTCCAAATGTATCACACTGTTCTTTAATGGCACAGTTTATTTTGCAGACATATTTATCACTAACAGATTTTCTTTTTATTATATCACTGATTATGAGCTGGGAACCTGCATAGAGACTTGTACCAGAACAAATCAAGTTTCTTGCGTCATTGGTGATTTCTTCTTCCCTGCTAATTTTTATCAAATTTGCCCCAAAATGTATTAGCACAACACTATAATTATGCTTAACTTCATTTTCTGCAATATGTTGTTTTGAGTATTCCATATTTTTTAGATGGTTGTTTAGCTGTCACATTCTAATTCCAGGTTGCACATCAATTTTGTGCATTGTGGAACAGGGACATTTTTCAGTAATGAATCACCTATCAATAGAAATTCACTTTCATTTCTTTGTATACTTGAGCTGCTGTCTTTCCTTTTAGTGTAGGCTACAGACTTCCATTTAAATTTATGTACTGAATTTTGGCTTAGTGAGGTTATCAGTAATTCACTGGTCACATCTGATATATTAGACCTAAGGTTTTGATTAGTACTGCTTATAATGCATGTGAGTTTTCATGGTATTTGAAGGTGTACCCCACTATAATGGACCATGTTATGGGAGCAGAGCAGAGAACACTGAAATATGTGCTACAACCACCCAGTGAGCACCATAATCACTAATTATTGGCACTGCTAGGGTCCTACCACTACCAGGGTATCTGCCCATCCAGGCACAATAGAATCTTAGTATGGATTCAGAACTTTTGACTGGGTCACATATAACCACATTGTCTCTCTGCACTGGAATCGCTACAGGGTTGGCAGAATGCAATCCTACATGTAGACAGTTGAAGAGAAACGGCTTATTTTGGCTGAAAAACAAGGCAAAGCTAACACATGTCCAAACATAAAAGTCCAAATTAACACCTGGTATCTGCAACACAAATGGGAAATGACAGTGTTTATTTCAAGACACTCGAGAATGTCTCAATGCAGATCTTGTAAAGCATGCTTCTTGAGACTCTTAGGAAAGTAAACTTGCTTCTGAAGTCACATTTAACCGATTCACTTTGGTGTGAGTAGAAGGGAGTTGTGTAAAACTCAGCACATGCAGTGTATCATTTTAATGACAGGAGAGAGAAAACCATGGGATTGAGATATTTCAGAGATGTCTCAGAAAATAAAATGGAATGTCATATTAGAAAAGGGGGGGGGGGGGGGGGGGATGAATCATCGTTTGAAGTACCATGAAATATTTCAAGGCAGCCAGGCATTGAGTAGCAGGCATAAAGTCTGTAGGTTACTAATACACGTGTGACTAAAAATGACTGAGTGTTATTAATTTCCTGGGACTGTAAGAATTTTAATATGAATCTTGGAGGTAAGACTTTCCGAATGTGTTGCCATAACTATGGTATTTAGATGTTATATTAGTTTTCTTTATATTACCTTTATGAAAATGATTTAACAACAAAAAATTAAATCTTCACGCAAAAGTCTGTTTTAGAAGTGCAACAAGTATTCAGACAATGTTTCCTTTTTAATAATTCCTATGCTAACTTCAATCAACTGTATCTGGAAGCTTAAAAAACTGCCACAAAAACATGTGTAGTATAAATTGATTCACACTAAGTGTCGTCTTAAACAGAAGTATTGTGTTTTATGTGCAGGAACTATTTGGGAGTACAGGCACCTTTCACCATTTCAGCCATAAATATACATGGTTCCACATGAATTCATGTTTATAAGATTTATTCACTTGATTAATCAGAATGCAACTTGACAACCAAAGTAAACAGAGAACAGTCAAAGTGAGTAAACATAACAAGCAAACCTGTTCAGTCAGCAAAAGAATAATATATGTGATCTCAATCGTTGTCTGAATGCAGCACTTCCCACACAGCCACGTACCCATCAACTCACCCTGATAAATGTTACTGGCATCTTTGATGCTTCCTGCAAATCTCTTTTGTTGAATACAGGGTGAATCTGGTGTTGGCTGAATGGTGTCACTGTCCAGCTGACTCAAAGTCAGTGGTCTAGTATCTAAGGGATCTTGTTGTTGAGCAGGTGTATCTGGAGTTAGCAAATATGCTGGTTTTACCCATTCATGTGACACTGTCATTGGCTTGTCATTGCACATTGTTTGAACAACATGTTCCTCATATTTTAGCACCTGAAAGATGCAAAGTGCAGTGGCTGCAACAGCAAGTGTACTGTGTCTGTTCTTAACATCACCTGTGAGCACATTTTAAGTTTCTTGAGAATGAACACTCTTTGTTTTCCATGGCAGGATGCTGGTGAAGTGCACAGCTTAGCAATTTGGAACTTCACCTATTGCAGCGTATATGGCAGCTTTGGTTCTGTTTGCATTAGTTTTGCCAAAAAATGCTCCAACAGCTGGCACCTCATCTCTCCATAAATGATTTCTGTGGTAGATGCTCCAATTTATAGCAAAAAGGGTGTGCAAAGTTCCAGCAAAACCAATGGTAGCACTGTTGTTCAGCTGTTCTCATGGCACAAAAGTATGGCAGTCAATGTTCTATCCCAGCACTCTACCATCCCATTACTAGTGACATAGTAGCTGGTCATATGATGATGCTGGAATGTGCACAATCTAGTCAGTTCAAGAAACATTGTCAACTCAAATAGCCACCCCTGGTCTGTGCTGACATGAGCCGGACATTTGAAATGCGAAATCCATGTTTTTAGGGAGGCCCTTGAAGTTGTCTCTGCTGATATTTCCCTGATTGGGATTGCCTCCTCCCAACATGTATATGTTCCTATAGCTGTAAACATGTAATGATATCCATCTGATGCTGGAGGTGAGGCCACAAGGTCTATGTGAACATGATAGAAATGACTCATTATGTCAGAAAATTCTCCCACTGGCATCATTGTTTTGTAATACTGTGCCATATATATATATATATATATATATATATATATATATATATATATATATAAACACACACACAGAATTACTAGCTTTCGCAACCGATGGTTGCTTCTTCAGGAAGGAGAGGGAAAGACGAAAGGATGTGGGTTTTAAGGGAGAGGGTAAGGAGTCATTCCAATCCCGGGAGCGGAAAGACTTCCCTTAGGGGAAAAAAAAGGACAGGTGTACACTCGCACACACACACACACACATATCCATCCGCACATACACAGACACAAGCAGACATATTTAAAGGCAAAGAGTTAAGGGCAGAGATGTCAGTCGAGGCGGAAGTACAGAGGCAAAGAAGTTGTTGAAAGACAGGTGAGGTATGAGCGGCGGCAACTTGAAATTAGCGGAGGTTGAGGCCTGGCGGATATCGAGAAGAGAGGATATACTGAAGGGCGAGTTCCCATCTCCGGAGTTCGGATAGGTAGGTGTTGGTGGGAAGTATCCAGATAACTCGGACGGTGTAACACTGTGCCAAGATGTGCTGGCCGTGCATCAAGGCATGTTTAGCCACAGGGTGATCCTCATTACCAACAAACACTGTCTGCCTGTGTCCATTCATGCGAATGGACAGTTTGTTGCTGGTCATTCCCACATAGAAAGCATCACAGTGCAGGCAGGTCAGTTGGTAAATCACGTGGGTGCTTTCACATGTGGCTCTCCCTTTGATTGTGTACACCTTCCGGGTTACAGGACTGGAGTAGGTGGTGGTGGGAGGGTGCATAGGACAGGTTTTACACCGGGGGCGGTTGCAAGGGTAGGAGCCAGAGGGTAGGGGAGGTGGTTTGGGGATTTCATAGGGATGAACCAAGAGGTTACGAAGGTTAGGTGGACGGCGGAAAGACACTCTTGGTGGAGTGGGGAGGATTTCATGAAGGATGGATCTCATTTCGGGGCAGGATTTTAGGAAGTCGTATCCCTGCTGGAGAGCCACATTCAAGGTCTGATCCAGTCCTGGGAAGTATTCTGTTACAAGTGGGGCACTTTTGGGGTTCTTCCGTGAGAGGTTCTGGGAAGTATTCTGTTACAAGTGGGGCACTTTTGGGGTTCTTCCCAGAACCTCTCACGGAAGAACCCCAAAAGTGCCCCACTTGTAACAGAATACTTCCCAGGACTGGATCAGACCTTGAATGTGGCTCTCCAGCAGGGATACGACTTCCTAAAATCCTGCCCCGAAATGAGATCCATCCTTCATGAAATCCTCCCCACTCCACCAAGAGTGTCTTTCCGCCGTCCACCTAACCTTCGTAACCTCTTGGTTCATCCCTATGAAATCCCCAAACCACCTCCCCTACCCTCTGGCTCCTACCCTTGCAACCGCCCCCGGTGTAAAACCTGTCCTATGCACCCTCCCACCACCACCTACTCCAGTCCTGTAACCCGGAAGGTGTACACAATCAAAGGGAGAGCCACATGTGAAAGCACCCACGTGATTTACCAACTGACCTGCCTGCACTGTGATGCTTTCTATGTGGGAATGACCAGCAACAAACTGTCCATTCGCATGAATGGACACAGGCAGACAGTGTTTGTTGGTAATGAGGATCACCCTGTGGCTAAACATGCCTTGATGCACGGCCAGCACATCTTGGCACAGTGTTACACCGTCCGAGTTATCTGGATACTTCCCACCAACACCTACCTATCCGAACTCCGGAGATGGGAACTCGCCCTTCAGTATATCCTCTCTTCTCGATATCCGCCAGGCCTCAACCTCCGCTAATTTCAAGTTGCCGCCGCTCATACCTCACCTGTCTTTCAACAACTTCTTTGCCTCTGTACTTCCGCCTCGACTGACATCTCTGCCCTTAACTCTTTGCCTTTAAATATGTCTGCTTGTGTCTGTGTATGTGCGGATGGATATGTGTGTGTGTGTGTGTGCGAGTGTACACCTGTCCTTTTTTTTCCCCTAAGGGAAGTCTTTCCGCTCCCGGGATTGGAATGACTCCTTACCCTCTCCCTTAAAACCCACATCCTTTCGTCTTTCCCTCTCCTTCCTGAAGAAGCAACCATCGGTTGCGAAAGCTAGTAATTCTGTGTGTGTGTTTGTGTGTTTTGTTCATGTGCCTGTCTGCCGGCGCTTTCCCGCTTGGTAAGTCTTGGAATCTTTATTTTTAATATATTTTTCCCATGTGGAAGTTTCTTTCTGTTTTATATATATATATATATATATATATATATATATATATATATATATATATATATATGTGTGTGTGTGTGTGTGTGTGTGTGTGTGTGTGTGTGATCAGTTTAATGGTGGCTTTTGTGCTGAGGTTGAGTGAGAGTGTGAACACTGTCAAAAACTGCCCTCTATTGCGTTTTGGGGATAGAATGGTCTAAGTGAGAGTCTAGATACGTCACACCACATATGGTCCTTTGTGCCCAGCGACCACACTTGTTTGAGTTGAAGAACATCTTGAAAATATTGTTGCAGCAGCTCATCTGTAGCTTGTGCTGCCCTAAGTTAATTTTAATATATTGCAAAATAAATTGCATTGACTCTAAAAAAAATTCAGCCACTATATTTTCTGCCCCTCTTATGTGTCTTACGCTATGTGAGCAAAAGTGTCCAGACAACTGGCTGAAAATGACTTACAAGTTCATGGCGCCCTCCATCGATAATGCTGGAAATCAATTGATGTTGGCCCACCCTTAGCCTTGATGACAGCTTCCACTTCAAACGCATACGTTCAATCAGGTGCTGGAAGGTTTCCTGGAGAATGGCAGACCATTCTTCATGGAGTGCTGCACAGAGGAGAGGTATCAATGTTGGTTGGTGATGCCTGGCACAAAGTCGGCCTTCCAAAACATCATAAAGTTGTTCTATATGATTCAGGTCAGGACCCTGTGCAGACCAGTCCATTACAGGGATGTTATTGTCGTGTAACCACTCTGCCACAGGCCGTGCATTATGAACAGGTGATCAGTTGTGTTGAAAGATGCAATCACCATCCCCAAATTCCTCTTCAACAGTGGGAAGCAAGAAGGTGCTCAAAACATCAATGTAGGCCTGTGAAAGCCCTCTCCATGTAAAACATGACAACACTATAACACCACTGCCTCTGAATTTTACTGTTGACACTACACACATTGGCAGATGATGTTCACTGGGCATTTGCCATACACAAACCCTGACATTGGATCATAACATTGTGTACTTTGATTTGTCACTCCACACAATGTTTTTCCACTGTTCAATTGCCCAATGTTTATGCTCCTTACACCAAGCAAGGAGTCATTTGTCATTTACCAGTGTGCTTTGTGGCTTATGAGCAGCTGCGTGGCCATGAAATCCAAGTTTTCTCAACTCTCGCCTAACTGTCATAGTACTTGCAGTGGATCCTAATGCAGTATGGAATTCCTGTGATGGTCTGGATAGATGTCTGGCTATTATACATTATGACCCTCTACAACTGTCGGCAGTCTCTGTCAGGCAACACACTACGTCGGCCTGTACGCTTTTGTGCTGATGTGTCCCTTCACATTTCCACTTCACTATCACATCAGAAACAATGGATCTAGGGATGTTTATCAGTGCGGAAATCTCGCCTACAGACATATGACACAAGTGACACCCAATCACCTGACTATGTTCGAAATCCATGAGTTTCGTGGAGTGCCCCATTCTGCTCTCTCATGGTGTCTAATGACTACTGAGGTAGCTGATATGGAGTACCTGGCAGTAGGTGACAGCACAATGCACCTAATATGAAAAACCTATGTTTTTGGAGGTGTCTGGGTACTTTTGATCACATAGTGTATTACTGTTGTGAACTGATCAATAAGCACCAGCTGGCAGAAGTGCCAGTGCGAACAAACTTCCTTGATATAGTGAAAAGCAAGTGCGATTGGCTTATGATCTGTGAACACTGTAAATGGTCTAGCTTCAACATAAGGGCAAAAGTGTTACACAGTTTCATTAATGGTCAGTAGCTCTCGACTGTATGCACTCTAATTACTTTGGGCCTTCATCAGCTTTCAGGAGAAAGACCCCAAAGGTTTCCATCAACTCTTGACATATGGATGGAGAGCTACCACATTAGCCTGTTGATGGCATCCACTACTATTGGTAATGGTGCATTATGGATCGGGTGGGATAACAGGACCACTTTTTGCAAACCAGCCCTTGCCTTTTCAAAGGCGTGCTGAATCAGGGGGCATCAATGACAGGGGATGCCTGCCCATAGCACTGTTTCTGCCAGTGAGTCTTTCAGCAGGTAGGCCATCGGTAAATGCTGATGACCCTCATGAATCTTCTTAATTGGTGGTAATCCATAATGTTCTTAATGACCTCCATCTTGTCTTTGAGAGAACAAATACCAGCAACTGAGACCATATGTCCTAGACATGTCATCTGTCTTTGAAGCAGAACACATTTTGCCTCATTTATCACCAGACCAGGATATAAAATGTAGACTGCCAATGGGAAGGAAAGCGTTTCTGAAGAAGAGAAACTTGTTAACATCAGGTATAGATTTAAGTGTCAGGAAGTCATTTCTGAAAGTAATAGTGTGGAGTGTAGCCATGTATGGAAGTCAAACATGGATGATAAATAGTTTAGAGAAGAAGAGAATAGAAGCTTTCGAAATGTGGTGCTACAGAAGAATGCTGAAGATTAGATGGGTAGATCACATAACTAATGAGGAGGTGTTGAATAGGACTGGGGAGAAGAGAAGTTTGTGGCACAACTTGACTAGAAGAAGGGATCGGTTGGTAGGACATGTTCTGAGGCATCAAGGGATCACCAATTTAGTATTGGAGGGCAGCATGGAGGGTAAAAATCGTAGAGGGAGACCAAGAGATGAATACACCAAGCAGATTCAGAAGGATGTAGGTTGCAGTAGGTACTGGGAGATGGAGAAGCTTGCACAGGATAGAGTAGCATGGAGAGCTGCATCAAACCAGTCTCAGGACTGAAGACCACAACAACAACAACAACATCACCAAACCACATTTATATACACTCCTGGAAATTGAAATAAGAACACCGTGAATTCATTGTCCCAGGAAGGGGAAACTTTATTGATACTTTCCTGGGGTCAGATACATCAGATGATCACACTGACAGAACCACAGGCACATATACACAGGCAACAGAGCATGCACAATGTCGGCACTAGTACAGTGTATATCCACCTTTCGCAGCAATGCACGCTGCTATTCTCCCATGGAGACGATCGCAGAGATGCTGGATGTAGTCCTGTGGAACGGCTTGCCATGCCATTTCCACCTGGCGCCTCAGTTGGACCAGCGTTCGTGCTGGACGTGCAGACCGCGTGAGACGACACTTCATCCAGTCCCAAACATGCTCAATGGGGGACAGATCCAGAGATCTTGCTGGCCAGGGTAGTTGACTTACACCTTCTAGAGCACGTTGGGTGGCACGGGATACATGCGGACATGCATTGTCCTGTTGGAACAGCAAGTTCCCTTGCCGGTCTAGGAATGGTAGAACGATGGGTTTGATGACGGTTTGGATGTACCGTGCACTATTCAGTGTCCCCTCGACGATCACCAGAGGTGTACGGCCAGTGTAGGAGATCGCTCCCCACACCATGATGCCGGGTGTTGGCCCTGTGTGCCTCGGTCGTATGCAGTCCTGATTGTGGCGCTCACCTGCACGGCGCCAAACACGCATACGACCATCATTGGCACCAAGGCAGAAGCAACTCTCGTCGCTGAAGACGACACGTATCCATTCGTCCCTCCATTCACGCCTGTCGCGACACCACTGGAGGCGGGCTGCACAATGTTGGGGCGTGAGCGGAAGACGGCCTAACAGTGTGCGGGACCATAGCCCAGTTTCATGGAGACGGTTGCGAATGGTCCTCGCCGATACTCCAGGAGCAACAGTGTCCCTAATTTGCTGGGAAGTGGCTGTGTGGTCCCCTACGGCACTGCGTAGGATCCTACGGTCTTGGCGTGCATCCGTGCATCGCTGCGGTCCGGTCCCAGGTCGACGGGCACGTGCACCTTCCACCGACCACTGGCGACAACATCCATGTACTGTGGAGACCTCACACCCCACATGTTGAGCAATTCGGCGGTACGTCCACCCGGCCTCCCGCATACCCACTATACACCCTCGCTCAAAGTCCGTGAACTGCACATACGGTTCACATCCACGCTGTCGCGGCATGCTACCAGTGTTAAAGACTACGATGGAGCTCCGTATGCCACGGCAAACTGGCTGACACTGACGGCGGCGGTACACAAATGCTGCGCAGCTAGCGCCATTTGACGGCCAACACCGCGGTTCCTGGTGTGTTCGCTGTGCCGTGCATGTGATCATTGCTTGTACAGCCCTCTCGCAGTGTCCGGAGCAAGTATGGTGGGTCTGACACACCGGTGTCAATGTGTTCTTTTTTCCATTTCCAGGAGTGTATATCCTGTTGAATACTGCCTTAAAGTGTTCCTCAACTAATTAAGCTGTCTTTGAAAATATCAAAATATCATTGAGGTAGATGAAGCAGAAATCCATGTCCTTTAGTACTTCATCTACAAACCTCTGCCATGACTGGCCTGCATTCTTTAAAACAAATGGCATTGTTGGTAATCGAAAGACCAGAAGGTGTTATCACTGCAGTCTTAGGAATATCTTCCTCTGTGACTAGAATCCATTGTAAGCCTCATTTTGGTATACCATGCTGAAGATTGTAGCTCTGGGTAAATCACTGACAAAAATCACTTATTTTAGGAATGGGATAGAGGTTAGAGATTGTTCACCCATTTAGAGCTCAGTAAATCCCACAGGGCTACGAGGTGCCGTATTTCTTTTTAACTAAGCATAATTGTGATGCCCATGGGCCCTCAGACCTTTGTGTGATGCCCTCTAGGATCATCTCTACAAATTCTCCATGGCCATTGAGAGATTGGTTGGCCAGGTGTCATCTTAATACACAAACAGGTCTCCCACGCCCTACCTCCACACACACCTGATTCTCACACCCACCCCAAGGCCTGCTTGCTTCACTATATATGTGGATGCAGTTGATCTGTCATGGATAACTGGACTGATTTCGAGTGCTGGGCCTTGGTTACTTCTGATTACATCTCTGACAGTGACTGTGGAAGAAGCAGCAACTCTCTCATCTATACTTTGGCACTCTTGTAGAACTGTGTAGCCTGCTATGCATAGTGCAGGCTGCCAAGGGCATTTGGGAATGTGCAGAGAGATGTGCATCTCATGGCCTGACCACCAGAATGCTTGTGGTACCAACACATTCAGTGAATTTCTCCTCCTTGTAGCATCTGGCCATCAGTTTGATTCCGCCGGCAGATGGATTCCCTCTTCTTTACCTTTCCTTGTGCAGGTCTAGTTATTCATTGCCAGTGCCAACAGTTGCTTCTGAATTGTATCCAACTGGTATTTCAGACTTCAGAGCTGCTTGCTGATGTTCATCTATTGCTCATACTATATAGCTGTAGCTTTCCAGTGTTAATGTTGCTAGCTACCTGCTTCAACATCGAAGTGCTCACCTACTCCACTATAGTATTCACCTTGTCTGCTACAGCAAGCAAAGAATTTACACCTGTCTTCCAACATCACTCCCACCGTTTTCACTTAAGGCAATAATTGCGTTAGACACACACGCTGTAGGGTTTCATTTGAAACTGCTTCTTCTTCCATGATGTTCCTCCAATATTGCCAGAATTCAGATGGCATTCTATTGCTGATACACTTGTTGCATTCATTGGTCCAGTAATTTATGCAGCTGTCTGACCACAGTGCCCTTCAAATGGCAGTACTGCTATTGTGAGGATGGTTTCAAAGCACTGTTCAACTCCATTTCGATGACTCGGGCATCCAAGCTGTTAAACGCCACAGCAAACTTTGTGTAATTGATAGTAACGCTATTCTGTGTAAATGCTTTTTCATTATTTGTGTTTTTATCTTCAGAGTGGAAATCGTGTGACACTCAGTGGGCAAACTGCTGTCGTATTCAACATTTGTTGGTATAAACACACATTGCCTTGTGCTGCAATTCGATTTTGCGGACCCCTTATTTGCTTCTGTCGGTCCTCTTGTACATGTAAAAGCTGTCCTCCTGTCTGGCTTCACTTAACATCATGACACGAAGTCACTTTTTCAGTCTAAACGTTGCTTGGAGTCTCAACTTTTTTTAAAATTTCAGGGTCACCAATTTATAGGCAGTTTCCATTATTTCAGCCACAAATATAGACACATACACAAAATCCAGTTAACAAGATTTATGCACTTGATTACTCAGAATACATATTGACTACTAAAGTAAACAGAGAGCTGTCAAACTAGAACTATGAGTAAACAAAACAAGACCAGTTGGCCAAAGAATAATACAGGCATTCTCAATCACTGTCTGAATTTGGCTCCTCCCACAGGAGCATTTATTTATTGATTCTACCAATTTTATATATCTATGCCAATATTTTTCCCTGCTCTTCTGAACGTTAACTCCATCATATCATTTTTTATTTGCAATATGATTGCTTGTAGTGCAGGATTCTCAACATGTATAAATCAGGAGATTGGAATGTATTTAACCGTTTTGGATTGTTGTGTAAGAAACACATAGCAGAGCTTGGGGCAATTTTTGTACCACTGTTTACAATTTAAACCTAGCTTTTTCGTATTCATGCACATTTGTCTTCTGTATATCAATATGTCATGTTGCACATTATTCTTTCAATGAAATGCGAGTCTTTAATTCCAGGCCAGTTTATTATGCACTAACAAACAAGCACTGTTTGCAATTATTATACATGTCTGGTTTGCAGCTCTGGTTGTGCTATGTATAAAATTAAAAATATATCAGCAAGTTACATAACATGTTCAATACAGAAGAAGTTACACTGTTTAATGAAGAACTGAATAAACTATTTTTTTATATTTTTTACTAAATAAATAACAAAATTGTAACTGTTCTGTTCATCACAGTTCTTCCTTCCAGCTTAGTATTTATGATTTTAAACACAATGTTTAGAACAGGGACAAATCATAGACTAACTCTGTGGAAGAGCATATGCAAGATTATTCAATGAAGAACAATGAAATACATTTCTTTCTGAATACCAATGAAATGGGGTCAGATTCAACATTATTTTTTTCTTATAAGTAAACTGTTACTTCTATATGAGCTTAGAACAGAAGCACAACTGATCTACAAAAAATGTGGTGTTCCTTAAAACTGTGTACCACGACACACAACTGTGATGAGTGCCTGTCGTTTTGCTCACATGACAATAATGTTTGACACAATGGCTAGTCAAGGTTTTGGACTTAACCAAACAGCTTCACAACTAGAAAACAGTTCCTACTACCATGTCCAGTCACTAGAGGGCAGTACAATTAAACATTTCTCAAGATGCTTTAAGAGAGTCTTGATAGGTGAGACAAATTCTCATCCTTAATCTCCATCTGGAAGCCTCAGTGATGGGATCTTCACTGCGCTCTGTGTAACTTACTAGCTTTCCCAAATGGGAAGGAATGTGCTGGCATACAAAGACACTGTTGCCTCATAAAAATAGTTCCAATTGACATAGATTCTCCATGTGTCTAGCAAAAGATGGCAGTACAAGTATGTCATGTGGCAACCAGCACAGTATGCTACCAGTGTCTGCATTAGACAATCTGTCCTCATGAAAACTTGAAAAAATAAGGTGCTGATAAAGTCTAAATTCAGATTATTTCCTTATTCTAAAATTGCTCAGACAGTTAGCAGTGGGATGAATTGTGAATTGTGTTTTATTCATCTCATGACATACATTTGCAATCCATTTGGTTTGCATACGGGAGACATGTCACAAAATTTATAAAACAATTACAACGATTTTTATATTAATAAATAACAGCACTATAATAAATAACAACACTATAAGGATAGTTCTTGGAACATGTAACACATTGTACCCAGCTCAAATTTCCAGTTTGTCCTGCATGAATTCATCCACTGAGTAACAACACTTCAGCGTCAGTACCTCATGTAGCTTTCTTTTAAGTGAACCTAAAGTCATCAACTTGTTCTCTTTTAATTTATTATAAATTTTCAATCCCATGTATTGAGGTCCCTGGCATACTGTCTGAGGCGATGGGTGGGGAGCATAAAATTTTCTTTGTTTCTGGTATCATGTGACTGGACATAATGGTTTCCCTCAAATAATTCATGTCTGATGTACAAAAATATAATAATTTCATATATGTGAAAGGATGACAGAGTTAACATTTTAAGTTTTCTAAATAATGCTCAACATGGTTCTTTGTGATTTGCAGTGCAAATACTTCGTATGATTTTTTTCTGTATTTTTAGTATCCACACTACGTTTGTCGAGTTACCCCAAAAAACAATACCATACCTAATAATGGATTCGAAGTAGTTTGTATATGCTACTTTTCATGTGTCCATGTCAGTTGAAGTTGATAATATTTGCATTGCAAATGCTAAGCTGCTCAGTTTGTTTGCCAGGTATTCAATGTGTGCCTGCCCGCTCAAATTTTAATCTACATTTAAACCTAAGAATTTGACTAAGTCAACTTCTTCTATACCTTGGCTGTTGTGTACAATCTTAATCTGCTCACATTTTGACTGTTTGATTTTGAACTGCATCACGTTTGTCTTAGATATGTTTAGATTCAACTCATTTAGCTGAAACCAAGTTTCTAAGCTACTGAGGGTACTGATCACAGATTTGGGAATTTTTTCCGAGTCCTGATCTTCAACAAAGACAGAAGCATCATCTGCGAACAGAATTGACAGGGAGCTGATATTTAATGGTAAGTCATTAACATAAAAGAGAAATAGGACTGGGTCTAATATGGAGCCTTGTAGAACAACCCGAGATAATTTTTTTCCAGTCAGAAAAATAATATGTGTTGGATAAGTAGAATTTAAGCCATTGTAGGGCACTGCCACTAATCCCATACTTTTCAAATTTGTAAACAAGCAATGTATGGTTTACAGAATCAAATACCTTTGTGAGATCGCAGAAAATTCCTGCCACCTTATTTCTCCTGTCTAATGATGTACTTAAATTTCTCAATAAAATTGTTTACTGCATCAGTGGTGTTTTTCTACTGCTGAAAACCAAATTGATTGTTTAGAATAACAGAATATTTGCAATGAAATGTTGGATTTGTGGAACAACAAGCTTTTCAAATATTTTAGATAGGACTGGGAGAATCGAGATAGGACAATAATTTCCCATGATCTCTCTTGATCCCTTCTTGAAGAGTGGTCTGACTTCAACATATTTCAGTATCTCTGGGAAACAGTCCTCTTCAAAACATTGACTTATTATCTGAGCTAGTGGGTTTGCAATTCTATTGTGTACCACTTTAATAACTTTGGCGGGTATTCCATCCCAACCTGCAGATTTTTTGTTTCTTAATGTTAGAATAGCATTTGCTACATCCTCCACAGAAACTTTTGAGAATTTTGTAAAGTTTTCTGAGTTTTCACCTAGGCCAAAGGGATTTACTTTGTTGTGATAATCTGTTATATCTACATCAGACTTTGCTACATTCATAAAGAATTCATTTAAGTACTCAGGTACTTGAGTTGGATTTACTATAGTATTTCCTTCAATGTCAATTTTTGGAATTTCTTGGTTACAGGCTT
The DNA here is from genome assembly GCF_023897955.1 of Schistocerca gregaria. Classification (NCBI taxonomy): domain Eukaryota; kingdom Metazoa; phylum Arthropoda; class Insecta; order Orthoptera; family Acrididae; genus Schistocerca; species Schistocerca gregaria. The sequence continues at coordinate 457,678,652 of NC_064923.1, forward strand.
TTATATCTAACTCAGATTTAAAGACTGACCACACAGCCTTGTCTTATTTTTACGATTTAAAGTTAGCCTGTTATTTGCCAATTGTTTTGCTGCCTTGAAAACTCTTTTAAATATGGTTTTATAGAGCCTAAAATATTTAATGAAATCAGTATCTTTATTGTATTTTAGTTCTCTGTGCAGTTGCCTTTTCCTTACACTGGAAATTTTTATGCCCTCACACTTTACTGTATTTGTTATTCTACTGCTGCAGAGTCTAGGTGGAAATGTTTCGTTTAAGTCTCCAAGAAAACTATTTAGGAATTTCTCAAAGTTTTCATCACTTGAGTTACAATAATCAAAAGGCCATGTTTATCTCTTAGCTTCTCACTAAATGTTAGCAAGTTTTCTTTGCTCAAGTTCCTGCTCATATGGGTACTCCCATGTGAAATGTTCCTTTCTGTCTGTGGCAGCTCAATGAACAATGCACAATGATCTGAAATACCCAGATCTAGACAAAATTTATGCACATCTTCATGTACATAATTAGTTAGAACATTGTCAATGCATATTGCTGATTGCCCATTTGCTCTGGTAGATTGAAAGAAATTCAATTTGAAACCATATTTCTTTACTAAGTCAGTGAATCTTGAAGCATGGCTACTATCACATGTGATATCAATATTAAAATCAGCAGCTATTACAACTTTTTTCTTTTTTTTCTCTGCAAAGGTCTTCTAGCATAATTTGAAGCTTAGATAAGAATAGTTCTGTATATTGAGATTATTATAACATCCGCTAGTGAGTCCACTATTTCTACACAACAGCTCTCAAACACAAATTCTTCATTTAAATAATTAAAACAGTTTTTGGTCTCATAAATTATATCACTATGTAGAAGTGTCCTCAGTAAACCAGCACTCATTTAAACAAACAACTTTAATATTTGCACATTCTGACAGAATGATTTCCAATTCATCTATTTTGGAGCTTTTGTTGTTAGACACATCAGTGTTTAAGCCATTTATATTCCAGTGGATAACATACCTACTTTGACTATCACTTACAGGCTCTAGCAAATTTCTTGCCAGATAATGGTTTGGTTCTGTCTTTCTTAATGTTACTCAAGTTTTTTTCACCCTCACCACTACTTATAAGTGTCCCTTATTTTTTATGATCTGGCAAGTATCTATGAACATCTTACTGAATATTTTTGAGCCCAACCTATTCAGATGTAGACCATATTTGCCAGGACACTAGAAATTTGCTGGATGTTTTGTGGATGTTTGTAGAAGAATGTCTAAGAGGTCAGTTTATTGAAATACCTTACTACACATTTAGATTGTGCACAAGAGTACCACTAACTTAATAAAGCAGTCCTTCTTTGTCTTGGTTATGAGAGAATGAATTTTTTTTTAAATTTAGTCTGCATCTTGTTCACATTGGTCACATAATACTTGAGCTTGATGATCACATTTTTTCTTTTCTATAGCAAAGAATACAGTCTGGATCTTGTCAAATGTGTTTTTCTGCCTCCATAGGTCAGGAAGACATTATGAAGATGAATAATTATTTTAGTCCTGAAAATAAATAATCTGATCCTTTGCGCAAATGAATAATTTTTTTGGGAAGGTCTGGCAGATCAGAGGTGTAAGTTGAAACATATATAAATGGAACTACTGACTTTATTATTAACAATCTTGCTCTAATATTGTCATTCCTAAAAAAAATCTAAAAAGTATTTTGCTTAATAAAAGTATTTTATCAAACCTATTCTTTAAGAGAAGTAGCTAATAAGTTACAGCTAATGAAATACTTTCAAAGTCCCATTTATTATTTAAATTAATGCTGGTCTCATACATAACTTATGCATATGTTTTTGGTGAACTATATGTGCTAAATAGCTTACAGAACTACAAACTAATCACTTACCTCTCATTCATAAATTTATCTCTCTTCTTCACATCCGACAAGTACTCAGTCAACAGCAGCATCACTAGAAAAGTTACCTTTTCTAATTACTCAGAATATTTTCTCTGGGTATCAAAATTATTACTTACCTAGAACTATTGATAATTCGTTGGCCAGTCTCATACAAACACTGGCATTTACACACATCTCAATAATACAAACAAAATAGAGACTTACATCAATAGCTGTACATACCTTACAGCAAATATTACAGCACAGGCACTGAAAACAATGTTTTATTTGTGTTGAGATCATATGTATTAATTTAATGTCCACATTGTATATTGGAAACCAACAGACCTGGATCATGTATTAGTTACTTCCCTTTCCTTCATTTGCTCTCATCATCTTTGCCCTTTTCTTGTGGACTTAAAGAAGGAACCTGTGGTGTCAAAAGCTCAAAATTCACTGTCTATTACAGAATGCCACTTACTATATTTATTTAACTAATAAATGATAATATAATACCTGAAAAGCCATAAAATTTATCCACAGAAACATACAGCCTTTAATACAATAACTTTTATATTACTTGCACACTGAATGTCAGCAAGATGTTGTATCATTGCAGTGCATATTTGTCATATAGTGTCGAATTCTTTTCCTTGCTATGAACTGTTAGTATTGTGTGTTGTGCAATACTTCATAAGTTTCAGTGACATTTTACAGTTTCTTGGAGTGATACACTGCCTGATCAAAAGTATCCAGATAATTGGATGTCACCAGAGTAACAGAACCATTAGAGAGATTTCAGACCTTCTAAAGCTTCCCATGTCGACTGTTGATGATGTAACTGTGAAGTCAAAATATGAAGGGACAACCACAGCTAAACTATGACCAGGCAGATCTTGTGTACTGATGGGCAGAGACTGTCAGCATTGGCTGTAAATACTCACATGAAATCAGTGGAATAAATCAGACGTGAATTTCAAAATTCTAACAGCAGTCCAGTTAGTACAATTACTCTGTGTAGGAAATTACAAAAAAAAAGGGGCACAATGATCAAGCAGTTCCTCATAAGCCACACATTTCTGTAGTACATGCTGTCACATGAAGCGCAATAAACAGTGATGTCACTTGACAGAGGATGACAGTAGATGTGTGATTTGGACTGATGAATCACACAATAACCTGTGGCAATCTGATCAACGGGTTTGGATATGGTGAATACTCGCAGGACATTACCTGCAATCATGTTTAGTGCCAACAGTGAAGTACAGAGAAGGTGGTGATACCATATGGGCACGGTTAGTGTGTGGTCCCCTTCTAGTGCTTCAGAAAATGCTAAATGAGGAAGGATATGGATATATTTTACAGCATTTTGTACTGCATACAGTAGAGGAACAGTTCAGTGATGATTATGTGTATCAGAATGACAATGCACTGTCATACATTCACAGAGTCACAACCTGAATCCAATGGAACACATTTCGAATGAGTTAGAATGCTGACTTTTCTCTAGACTCCCATGTCCAACACCACTATCATCTCTGGTTTAGGTTCCTGAGGAAGACTTGGCTGCCATCCCTCCACAGACATTCTGACGCCTAACTGAAAGTGTCCCCAGCAACAGTGAAGAGTGGTTACATTTCGTATCAATATCAATGTCCAGATACTTTTGATTGGATACTGTATCTGCTTGGGTACATGAAGGTTTTCACAGTGTGTCAATGCAGTAATATCTTCTCAGATTTCTTCTCATGTCAATTCACACTATGAACTGATGTAGCAATAAACAAGAGAAGATTTTATTAGTTTTATGCTTGTTTGTAGAATATTTATATGTGCAACATATTTCTTTTGTTATATATGTTGAAAAGAACAACAACTAGTTGTGAATACACTAATTTTGACTGGAATACTCTCTTTCAAATTGTAAAGGTGGCAGGGATGAAATACAGGGAGAAAATGCTGTTTACAATTTGTACATATATCAGACAGTGGTTATAAAAGTCATGAAAGGGAGGCAGTGGTTGGGAAGGAAGTGAGACAGGGTTGTAGCCTATCCCCAATGTTATTGAATCTGTATATTGACCAAGCAGTAAAGGAAACAAAATCCATGGAGAAGATATAAAAACTTTGAAGTTAGCTGATAATTCTGGACCCATTGTGTACTCCTTCCTCCTTTCCACTTTCCCTTCTGTACCTACAACTGGTTTTCCATCTGAGCTCTTGATATTCATACATGTGGTTCACTTGACTCCAAAGGTCTCTTTAATTTTCTGTAGGCAGTATCTCTTACTCCTAGTGTTATATGGCTCTACATTGTTACATTTGTCCTCTGTCCATCCCTGCTTAGGCATTTTACACTTCCTGTCAATCTCATTTTTGAGACGTTTGTATTACTTTTCACCTGCTTCATATACTGCATTTTTATATTTTCTCCTTTCATCAATTACATTCAGTACCTCTTCTGTTACCCAAGGATTTCTACAAGCCCTCATCTTTTTACCTACTTGATCCTCTGCTGCCTTCATTATTTCATTACCAAAGATATTTTGTTCATAAAAATGGTTATTTAGAGCTTACCTATTGATTTTTAGTTTTCTTTCCTTGACATGATGTGACAGAGAGCGTAGAACATAAGTGACTCCTTGAAATTAATGTCTTCCCATTTTGCACAAGCTTGGACATAAAGAGTGTTTCCAGAACTGAATCTATAAAACTTATTGCCCCTTTCAAATTTGTATAAAAAATTAATCAGGACAGTTGCTTTACACCCTAATAGAGATGAATTATAATGGCAGAGCAAGTTATTTGAAGTTCATTTGCAACAGTTTCTAATACACCTCCTCCCACGATACCATGCACCCTCCAAACTTCCTTCTGCTAAATCAACTGATTCTTTCAACTTCTACATCTCTTCTTTGATTCTATTCCAGTTACAGCAGGTAAATAGCTGAAGAAACTCAGTTTCATCTAGCAGTGGGCATAACAGATATCTAGTTTCTTCTGTGTAGTATTGTTTGTCGAGTAATACAGCTCATACATACATTCTTTTTTTGTTGAACATAGTTATCTGCACAGAATTATGTTTGAATAGCATGATTTTTTCCATCCTGTAAAAACTGAACTTTCTTTCAAGCCATAATTACTACGAGACTGTTGGTTCCTCCTCTTACTAATACAGGTTTATTAAGCTTTAGATGAGGGATACTGTCTTCAGTCAGAGAAAAATCCATGTCACTTACTCTTACCTTGTTATACAAAATCTCAGTCACATGGCACTTTCATATGACTTACAGAAGGGAATCAAATTGTTATTTATTCATGTAAGTCGACACTGATCTTCACATAACGTGGCATGTAATAATGTTGTTATTTTGTGTAACGCTACTATTAGCCAAAGGAAAAAATGCTCCTCAACTTAAATCATTGTTGTTGAAACAACTATTTAGAGATAGCATTTTCTCTTCTCTTAATGTCTTGTAATATGAGTCCACTGCAATAATGCCCAAATGTCAGCATGTTGCAGATGCCCAAGTGTCAGCATGTTGCAGATGCTTCAAACAGAGACTGCTGTTGCCATCTTAGCAACCATTCGAGGTATGTGCTGTTTACTTGTAGCAGCTCAGACAGCCCCAACCCATTTCAGCCTTTTGCAACACCACTGTAATGTATTGTATGTTAACTGGAGGCCTAGAAATGACGGAGAGGCTCTGTCCCCGCCGCCGCAGCAGCAGTGGTCCACAACCCCACGATGACTACCACAGTCCACTTCACCCCTCCATCGCCCCACACTGAACCACCCTTTCAGAGTTATTGTGCAGTTCGGCCCCCAGTGGACCCCCTCAGGGAACGTCTCACACCAGATGAGTGTAAACCCTATGTTTGCGTGGTAGAGTAATGGTGATGTATGCGTACATGGAGAACTTGTTTGCACAGCAATCACAGACATAGTGTAGTTGAGGCGGAATAAGAGAAACCAGCCCGCATTCGGCGAGGCAAATGGAAAACCGCCTAAAAACCCCCCACAGGCTAAAGGGCTCACCAGACCTCGACACATGTCCACCGGGCAGATTTGTCTTGGGGACCAGGTGCTCCTTCCCAATCCAGAAAGCCATGTGTTAGACCACACGGCTAACTGGGCGATCCTTTGCAACACCATACTACATCATAGAGGCTCACCTGCTATTTCAAGGGATTCGTCGAGGATGCAACTGCAATGTGCAGCCCAAGCTCCATATGTCACTTCATTTTCTGCTCCATTACAATAATATTCTTGTACCCCAGACTATGACTACCTTTGATATCCTACTGGACTTTGTATGATATTAGTGTGTCTAGATTAATTGTACTGTCTGTGATTGTACTTTTGTTGTCAATAAATAAGTATGTAACTGTTTTAGGTTGTTTCCCTGTGTAGTAGTCACTGCACAAATTGTGCCAAAGTAACTCGGTGTCCCTTTCTTTTTTTTTCTTTCCCCCCCCCCCCCCCCCCACCCCAAATTGCATGTTCACAACAGTTGGGAACAAATGGTAACAAACATAGCCATCAGCAAAGATTGATCCAAAGTTACACAGTTCAGAACAAGCACCAAGTATTTCTGGGAGTATCATGGAAAACTTCACTTCAGTGGAAATCGTACTTCAAAGCCTGCTGTAACATCAATAGGAAAGGCAGTCACAGTTACACAGTTAGAAGTTAGGGTTTTTAGGCACCTGCTGAACAGTAGCAGCATCCACAGCTGGCCCATGGACTACCGTTCCTGTTGTATGAGGATTCAGCTGAGGATTGGGAACCATATGAAAAGTGACTCCAGCAGCACTTTGAAGCTTTCCATGAAAAAAAAAAAAGAAAAAAACTGTTACTATAAAAGCATCTCAGATGATGAACTACAACAGTGACAGTCTGGCGGATGAAGCTTTGGCTCAATTTTAAGTCCTTACAGAGCCACACTCATGCCACAGACTTATAGTCTTTTATATAAAATGACCTCGCCAACTGAACCTTTTCAGCTATCGCATGAGGAAATATGCAGTTTATTGACCACATACCATCACTGGCATGCACATGTGATTGCATCTAGGATAGAATTTTATCAATGTAAAAACATCCTAATGAAATATACAGGGCACTGTGGCAGAGCTTCATGGCATTAGTTGAAAGTGCCATTTTGTCATTTTCAAACATACAGAATCATATGTTGACGTAATGGTTCAGGACATCATTGCCCCTTCAGCTACGGAAGACGTTAGACAGCAATCTTTACAGTTTAATCACCCTCACTTGAGCAAATTCTAGCTCTCACATAGGTTTTTGAAGTTTCACATGAACCAAGCCAGCAATTAGAAATATCGGTGGACTTTGCAATTGCTAGCATGCCAGACAGCAGGCACTGGGTGTCACAGACTTTGATGAGACAGAAGTAGCAGCGAAGTGGCCTGCCCGTAAACAGGCCCCAGCCCATGAAGTAGAAAACTGTCTGCACATCATCCACCCCCATCTTGCTCAGCGTGTTTTGAGAAACATTCATGGGGAGACTGCCCCCATCGTTGGGTGCTTGTCACAATGCAATAAGTCGGGAGCATTGAAATAGTGTGTCAAGTCTTACACAATTCATTCTTGGAAGCAGTAAGAACAGCCTATGGATATAAACTTGATAATTGACAGCAGTTCCAGAGTGCACAACTGCACTCCAACCTGGTATGACTGCAAGTACACACTGACACTGGCACTTCCCCTCTCAATACACAAAGGTATTTGAACAGTGGTGCACCTCCTCTGTCTCCAGCAACTTAGCGCTTAGTAAACTACAACAAGCAAACCATTCTTATCAACAGTCAATTTACAACTGACACAAAGTATAAAAGTGTTGTTTCAAAAACAACTTTCTGGTAGCTGATAGTAGCTAAGCAGAAAATTGTTTAGTCATCAAGAAATCACCTGGAAAATTACGACTATACAGTAACTTCAGAATGTCAGTAAATTCACAGACCCAAATCGATTCATATCTGGCATCATACCCACTAACTGATGGGAGATACACTTAGTATTTGGGATTGCCAGTGTTCCCTCCCAGTTTCAAAGACTTATTGAGCAATTAAAACAAAATATCACATACTGTATAAATTATCTTGATGACATCGTGGTAACTGCACTTTTCAACAAGGCACAACTTCGGAATCTGTGTATGCTATTCCACACTCCAAGAAGATTTAAAGTGTAACTTCAAGTAATTTCAGTTTTTTTTCAGCCTTCAACTGAATATTTGGGATATGTAGTTATGCATGACAGGATCAAATGAATTACCACTAATTTGGAAGCCATCACAGCACTAACTTGACTGAATAATTTAAAAGAACTGTAATCATTTCTCAGTAATGTTTCTTACTACAAAAGATCATCCCACATGCTTCAGAGAGTGATAATCCATTGAATCAGCAACGAAAGAAGGATAACCCATTTGCTTGGACACAGAATAGCAAGACTGCATTTCCAACTCTGAAAACTTGCCTCTGCTCAACCCCATGTTTAGCTACATTTCAGTCTCATCAACAGTTGGTAGTTGCAGCCAGTGCCTCAGACCATGGGACAGGGGCCTTATTGGCACATCAGTATTCAGATGAAACTGAGCAGCCAATAGCTTATGCTTCCAAGGCACTGAGGGCTGCTCAAAGGAATTATTCCCAAACTGGAAAAGAAGCTTTATCCGTTATATATGCACTCAACAAATTTCACTGTTTGTGTACAGGGTGAAGTTTTATCTGATAATGGAGCATAAGCCACTCATTTCACTGTTCAGGCCCCCGTCATTGCTTCCTGATAAGATGGATCACAGATTGCACCACTGGGTACTTTTCTTAGGCAGATACATTTATGAAATTCATTGTTGTACCATGGTTACACACAAATGCAGATGCCCTCTACCAGCTGCCAATGGAACCTAATCCATCATATGACAAGGAAGAGATTTTATGTTTCTGTCTTGATGAAGAAGTGCATCTCACAGTTGACACATTTCACATTACTGGTGAGTGCATCCCAGAAGCCATAGGTGCTGACCTCCTCTCGCAGCATGTGCATAGCATGGTTTTGTGGGGGTGGCCAGAGAATATCCACAATGGAAAGTGGATCCCCTTTATCAATAGTTTCTGCTAAAAAAGTGGTTGCTTTTGGTTGATGGTGTCATACTCCTGGCTATGCAGTGGCCATACCCTTCTCATAATGAAACAACATTCTGCAGCTTCTGCATTCCAGTTACTGGGGAGTGTCCAGGACTAAGTCACTGGCTTAATACTATGTGTGCTGGCTGGGAGTCAACAGAAAAATCAATCAGATAGTCTAGTCATGCAACAAATGCACTGACCAGCATGTGGCCCCCCAAGAAGACTTTTTATCCCTGGCTGAAGCCCATGCTCCTGTGGGAAGGGGTCCACTTGGATTTTGTGGGCCCCTTTATTGGAATGAATTGGCTCATTGTGATCAATGCAAGTCCCTGCTTTCCACACATAGTCACCCTCATGTTCACAATGGGGGGAACTATCACAATGACCTCCATTACAGGTCTTCCCCAGATCTTGGTAACAGAAAATGGCCCCCAGTTTCTTTCACATACCTTCAGAAACTTCTGTGTAATAAATGGCTTCTAGCACATTTGGACCCCACCTTTCCACCCACAACCTAATGGTGAAGCTGATTATGTGGTGTGCACCTTTAAATCTCAGATGGTGAAATACAACAGTGACAGTCTGGCGGATGAAGCTTTGACTCAATTTTTAAGTCCTTACAGAGCCACACTCATGAGAGATAAAAAGTACAGTGGAGCTTTTGCATTGCTGCCAGCTATGCATACTGCTTCACCTGCAGCTGACAGCCCACTGCCAGTGCCAGCGCCACTGGTGCCAAACTTCTACACAGACACTACAGCCTGGGCACAAGCATTTGGCCAATCAGGACAGTTGGGTTGTGGTGGTCATGCGGCAGCAACGGGGGCACACGGTGATTATGCTGAAAGGTGGGCACAGACAAGTTGCCTGCCACATCAGTCAGCTCTGCCTACACATCACAGGGCAGTCTCTGCTATTGTCACCTTCAGCCACTCCAGCCATGTCAGTGGATGTTTGCTCTCGTGCCCCTTCTTCCTTGCCTCCAGTCACGCCCTTCCAAATCACCCCTCTCTTCCTTCCCCTGTACTACCCACACCTCCTGACCACAGTGACAATGACGAAAAATGTTCCAGTACTCTGCACAAGATGGCTAACTTGGCTCTGCTAGTGGCAGGTGCTACATTGGCCATCACCCAGAAGCCACGTGCATTCCAGCTGTGTATTTACAGCCATCACTCGGTGCACTGGAGCACCATGCCTCGGGAACCATTACAGGCAGTACCTACACTCCTGGAAATGGAAAAAAGAACACGTTGACACCGGTGTGTCAGACCCACCATACTTGCTCCGGACACTGCGAGAGGGCTGTACAAGCAATGATCACACGCACGGCACAGCGGACACACCAGGAACAGCGGTGTTGGCCGTCGAATGGCACTAGCTGCGCAGCATTTGTGCACCGCCACCGTCAGTGTCAGCCAGTTTGCCGTGGCATACGGAGCTCCATCGCAGTCTTTAACACTGGTAGCATGCCGCGACAGTGTGGACGTGAACCGTATGTGCAGTTGACGGACTTTGAGCGAGGGCGTATAGTGGGCATGCGGGAGGCCGGGTGGACGTACCTCCGAATTGCTCAACACGTGGGGCGTGAGGCCTCTAAATTACATCGATGTTGTCGCCAGTGGTCGGTGGAAGGTGCACGTGCCCGTCGACCTGGGACCGGACCGCAGCGACGCACGGATGCACGCCAAGACCGTAGGATCCTACACAGTGCCGTAGGGGACCGCACCGCCATTTCCCAGCAAATTAGGGACACTGTTGCTCCTGGGGTGTCGGCGAGGACCATTCGCAACCGTCTCCATGAAGCTGGGCTACGGTCCCGCACACCGTTGGGCCGTCTTCCGCTCACGCACCAACATCGTGCAGCCCGCCTCCAATGGTGTCACGACAGGCGTGAATGGAGGGACAAATGGAGACGTGTCATCTTCAGCGATGAGAGTCGCTTCTGCCTTGGTGCCAATGATGGTCGTATGGGTGTTTGGCGCTGTGCAGGTGAGCGCCACAATCAGGACTGCATACGACCGAGGCACACAGGGCCAACACCCGGCATCATGGTGTGGGGAGCGATCTCCTACACTGGCCGTACACCTCTGGTGATCGTCGAGAGGACACTGAATAGTGCACGGTACATCCAAACCGTCATCAAACCCATCGTTCTACCATTCCTAGACCGGCAAGGGAACTTGCTGTTCCAACAGGACAATGCACGTCCGCATGTATCCCGTGCCACCCAACGTGCTCTAGAAGGTGTAAGTCAACTACCCTGGCCAGCAAGATCTCCGGATCTGACCCCCATTGAGCATCCCCCATTGAGCATGTTTGGGACTGGATGAAGCGTTGTCTCACGCGGTCTGCACGTCCAGCACGAACGCTGGTCCAACTGAGGCACCAGGTGGAAATGGCATGGCAAGCCGTTCCACAGGACTACATCCAGCATCTCCACGATCGTCTCCATGGGAGAATAGCAGCCTGCATTGCTGCGAAAGGTGGATATACACTGTACTAGTGCCGACATTGTGCATGCTCTGTTGCCTGTGTCTATGTGCCTGTGGTTCTGTCAGTGTGATCATGTGATGTATCTGATCCCAGGAATGTGTCAATAAAGTTTCCCCTTCCTGGGACAATGAATTCACGGTGTTCTTATTTCAATTTCCAGGAGTGTATATTCCCCCACCCCACAGCACTGTGCAGCGCCCAGGATGTGTAGACAGCATCACCACTACCAGCAACCCAGCTGATACCCTATTTTGAGCTCCCTCCACCCCTCCCCCCCGCCCCCATCCACCTGGGGGCTATCTCCCTCTAGGCCAGTTCTGGCCATACATACCTTAACCAGCAAGTAGGGAGATGGTGGTGGTTACAAGGATGAACTGGATGAACTGTGCCACTGACATAACATTCATAGGGGGACCACCAGCATGTTGAGTCTCACAGTTTTTACAACTGCTGACAAGACATCCTTCTCCCTGGAAGGGAGAGACACAGTAGCAACCACACGTCACTGCATTGCAGACACTATTCAGCATGTCTCCAGTGGTGGTGCCTCAAGCAGAGGCCAATGCTTCCCATCCCAGCCGTCACTCAAAGTACAAGCAGTTTACATGTTGTCACTCAGACAATGCAACACTATTTTCACCTTGCACTGAGATTCCCTTACCATCCCATGGTGCCCATCGTGGAGCCGACTGCCAGGAACAGCATGTACTCACTTCTTACAAGTCTACAACACAGTTGGTGAGCGCCAACGATCAGGGTGTGCGATCCAGCGCCTGTTTGATCTGCAGCTTATGCCATGGCCCAAGCTCCACACTTCACTTCATTACAATCATATTCTTAATACAATTGCCTTGGATCTACAACTGGACTTTGTTTCGGATTACTGTGTTTGGGTTAGTAGTATCGTCTGTGATTATACTTGTCCTGTCAGTAAATAGGGGTTTGACTGTTTAGGGTTTTTCTTCCTGTGTAGTACTCACTACGTTCATAATCGCTATAAATTCTTTAAATGTCATCATTTTTGCTTTCTGCTGTGACTGTTTTTGTTGCAGAATTTCAGCTTACTGCACATTCAAGTATAAGAGTTGATGTCATATTACGGTACACAAATAAGTTAATACAGTCAGTGTCTAATATCAATTGACATCATACAGTCAGTGGCTATTATCAATGACATGAATAGATTTCTGTTTTTGATGACAGTCAGTGACTCTGTTACCATCAACAGTGACACTGTGCTACAGAACATTGTTATTTTTAACCTATTACTATGCCACAATAGGAGCAAATCTTCTGCTTGATTTTTCCCTTTTTTTCCTTTTGTCATCCCCATGCCTTTTTCACTTTCGTCAGGATTACAGAATAGATTTGTTTAGTTTTGGAATCATACACAAAGCCAAACAGTCCAGCTGGTGTAGCAAAAGAGAATAAACTAGTCCTTGCTAAAGATGATTGTATGGTATTTGTATTTGAAGTTTCATATCAAACATGTAACAACATTGTCCTTTGGTGAAACAGGAAAATCCAGAAAATGAGGAAGAGGCTTCAGAGTCATTGGTTTCTTCTGCTGTATTTTTGCTGCTTGCTTGAAACATACTCTTTTTGTGTATCCAGAGTCTGTAAATGGATTTTTATTTCCATGTCTGCACTTATTTTTTCTTCCTTTGGCAACAGCGTTATTTTTTATATTGGTCTACAGCATTGGCACATATTTTTCAGTGCCAATTTTTCAGTGTTCATATACTCAAATCATGACTACACTATACTACAGATAAGTCCCTCTAATCCTGGGGTATGAGTGACCTGCATTTCCTTTTTAACTTTCTCCGATCTACTACCCCTTTCTTGTCCCTGAGAAAACAACTAATAGTTCTGAAAGCTATGATAATATTGTCACTTTTACCTGTAGCTTGTCTCTCAACAGTGCTAAATGTTTTACCTCCTGGAAGTAAGTAATGACGAGAAATTTTGTCTTGTATTTATTAGTTTCCTCAATAGCATTTTGCTTTGATACACTCTAATATTAACTTTGAACATCAACTGAAAGTGAGAAAAAAGTTAGAAAATAGAGACAATGAATGAAATTTTTGTTCTTTGTGGAATTTCATACAAAATAAAAATAAAAGCAGAGCTTGCTAGCTAGACTGATTTTTGCAACGTAATGATGAAGGCAGAAATTATCATTGGTAATGCTAGAACTGAAGTAGTCTTCATCATGCTGCACAACAGATTGCTGAAGCACTCAACTCGCCTCATTAGTCCCTGCTTTATGTTTAGGCATTTGTAGTTTCAGCACCAATTGTCCTACTTACAACTGATGATGCAAGATGGTGAACTCACAACTGATAGAAATGTTCAGAATATCTGCTCAATTTTTCCAACTGTGTTCAATAAATACCTCTTCGATCATTCATGACCTTATTCACAGCCTAGGAAAAACACTTATTATATTTTATTTTGAAATGAAGGTAAAGTTGTTTTTAATCTGTTTGAGGCACCAAAATATATAAGATTGATCCGTAGAAATATATATTCACAATGAGCCTGCCAAAACATATCATAAGCTTTCCATGGCATATTTCTGCAGGTGAAAGGAAAATGTGAAAACCAGATACTGCTCACTGTGAACTGAATACATTCAGCCGGCAAAGTTTGCACATGATTTTACATGTTCCAGCACTGTTCTCAGAAAGATGAATTTGTTTTATGTGGTACCCATTATATGCTATCAGTTCTTTTCATGACAGAGTTATACTGTATTACAAGCTGTCAACAGGAGGCTAAGAATTCATTTTATTTCTTTATTTATTTTCAGTCATAAATACAGAAATACTAAAACACACATAATGATTTAACTTTGGTTATCCTACTGGATACATTTGTGTGACAATCAATCTAACATCATCTCTGCATTGCACAACCCAGAGTATTAAAAAAGGAAGGAAAAAAATCTCAGAGGCAGTGAATGTGTAAGCGGGGTTGCCATGGGGAAGTGAGCTTGGGCCATAATAGTTTATGAGACAAACAAAATAACATTGATACTCACTTCAATGTTAGACTGTTTGCAGAAGATGTGATGGTTACTCAATGAAATTTCAGGATTGCAGCCAGATGATATTGACCTCTTGCCACAATATTTTGGCTCCAACCATTTGTCTATCTTCAAGTGAGTGTTTTGCACTATAGATTATTAATACACATCACTAACTATATACAAAAAATTTGTACTGCTGATGCATGCATACAGGTAGCAGCCACATTAGCACCTTCTGTCAAGTCTAGTGTCCTCTTTGAGTATTGCTCCATCTATGGCACAAAGGCACATGGGTCATGGTGATACTACATGAATGCCCTTTGTTGAACAGTGAGCCCATGAAATTAAAATTCAGATTAAAGAAATTAATTGTTAGTAGATGTGTATTAGCCATAAAATGTTTTCTTTCTGAAGCTTGCAAGAAGTTATTGAGTCCACCACATTATTCAATTGAAAGCTGCCATCAAGATTAATAAAATGTTCTGCCAAACATATTTCCACAAATTCCTTAATAACTGAATCCCATAAGGACCTCATTGGCGTCAAGATTTCTGTGGCAGTAAAATCCACAGAATGCCCTGGGGAGACAGTTATGGCTGACTTATTGGACTGAAAAAGATGAGTGTGACAATCATGTTCAACACACCTTTCACATACTGTGGGTGTTGTCTGCCACACTGGCATGGTATTTTGTAGACTGCAGCCTTCTGCAATCCCAGATTGTCCTTTACCAAACTGAGAAGAGCACAAGTCTTTGCAAGTATTTCTTTAGGATTCTGTCTCATTTCGATGAAATATTGCCAATATGTGGGAGAACACCCTGGACTTGAAAAGCTTCTTTTCTTCTTGATTTTGTGGTGAATGGTCATGTTTCTTCCTCCTCAAAGTTGTGCTGATTTGGAGAATATCCATAATCTTTGAATATAGATTTTAGGTGTTTCAGCTCCTTTGCATGACTTCCTCTGTCGGACTCAACATGTGCCTTGTGCTCCTTTGTTTGAAGGACACCCACAGCTTGTGAAGGGCGGCAAAAATTTGTAAATTTGTGGTAAGATGTTATGGGACCAAACTGCTTAGGTCATCAGTCCCTATGAAGGGTGGCGACACTGGATGCCTGAAAATATGTAAATGAACTTTTGTGATATGGACCAATGGTCAAGAAGGACTGTCATGATTTTTGTGGCACCTGAATTCAAACTATGAGAATATCCAGTTTATGACTAACATAGAGAAGGATGACTGTCTGCTGTTTCTCGATATTATGGTTGCTCAGAAATTGGATGGGTCATTGGGGCATTCCATTTACCTTAATCCCACACATACAGAACTGCATTTTCAGGCATCTAGATGTCACTACCTTTCACAAACTATCTTTCGAATGTCAATACACCAGGCCCCTGTCAAGTCTGATAGAGACAGTCTTGAAAAGAAGTAAGAAATGTAACCACTCGCAAGATCAAGAGGAGAAGGAGCTGTTCAAGTCCAGTGCTTCCTTCCACAGTTCAGTAATATTTCGTTAAAATTAGGCAGATTATTAAGGAAGTATTATGTTAATATAATCTTTCGGTCACCTACAAAGAGTTGTGCTCCTCTCAGTTCGATATAGAATGCTGTGGGATTGTGGAAGTCTGGAGGCTACAGAATATAATGCAAGTGAGTAAAGGCCACATTGGTCAGACCACAGGCACAATATGTGAAAGGTGTATTGATCATGATCGCCGCACTTGCCTTTTGCAGCCCAGTAAGTCAGCCACAGATGAGCCCTGTATCTCCACAGGATGCTCTGTAGATTATTCTCTCACAGAATCCTCGATCCCTTTGAGATTCCTCTGGGATTCAATTATTAAGGAACTATCTTTATTAATCATGATGGCTGCATAAGGTATGGGACCTGGTAACTTCTTTAATGTCATCAGAAATAAACCATTTTAGCCTAATGACACATCTAGTGACAATTAAATGTATTAATTTGACTTCTTAATTTTAGCTCTGTGGGCCCACTTTCTGGCAGAGGGTGTGCATTTAATATCATAATTGCCCTTGCAACTGAGTGTCATGATGGAGCAATATCCAAGAGGGCTCTAAACTCTACAAATGGCGCTCATGCAGCAGCTACTCATGCACATGCATCTCAGCATCAATATCTGGTATAAAGTTAGTGGCATGCACTAGCAATCTCCGGTGTAAAACTCTCATCTGAAGATAGCTGAATTACTGTCAACCAAAATATTGTGGCAGGAGGATGACGTCACCCTGCTGCAATCCAGAGAGTTTATGGTGTACTCATTACACTGGGAAAACTTGAAACATCACAGTCTGATGGCTTATTACATAATAAGAGAATTATAAGACAAACTCTATGAGATGACCTAGATAAAGTAGCAAAGCGGATAAAAAATTGAATGAGCATCAAGATAAGCAAAAGCCAGTTGGTTACTCTTTGCTCCAGAATGTCCTAGTCTACATTTGAGCAAAATTTTAAGGGAGTAATATTCACTGTGTGAACTAAATATCTAGAAATGCTATAGGATAGAAAACTGCATGAATAAATGTAGTCTGCAAGGCAAATAAAGCATTCTACCAATTGAAGTGGCTTTTGAAGGACAGTTCAAATGATGTGGACACAGGAGGCATATTGCATCTTTCTTAGCTCTCATGTTGTTGTTGTTGTAGTCTTCAGTCCTGAGACTGGTTTGATGCAGCTCTCCATGCTACTCTATCCTGTGCAAGCTTCTTCACCTCCCAGTACCTACTGCAACCTACATCCTTCTGAATCTGCTTAGTGTATTCATCTCTTGGTCTCCCTCCACGATTTTTACCCTCCACGCTGCCCTCCAATACTAAAATGGTGATCCCTTGATGCCTCAGAACATGTTCTACCAAACGATCCCTTCTTCTAGCCAAGTTGTGCCACACACTTCTCTTGTCCCCAATCCTATTCAACACCTCCTCATTAGTTATGTGATCTACCCAACTAATTTTCAGAATTCTTCTGTAGCACCACATTTCGAAAGCTTCTATTCTCTTCTTGTCCAAAATATCTATTGTCCATGTTTCACTTCCATACATGGCTACACTCCACACAAATACTTTCAGAAACGACGTCCTGACACTTAAATCTATACTCAATGTTAACAAATTTCTCTTCTTCAGAAACGCTTTCCTTCCCATTGCCAGTCTACATTTTATATCCTCTCTACTTCGACCATCATCAATTATTTTAATCCCCAAATAGCAAAACTCCTTTACTACTTTAAGTGTCTCATTTCCTAATCTAATACCCTCAGCATTGCCTGACTTGATTCAACTACATTCCATTATCCTCGTTTCTTAGCTCTCATAATGCACTTATATGTGGAATCCATATCAATATTAGATTTCAGATCTGCCATTGCATTTGGGACCCAAACAAGTCAAATCTGATTTCAGACGTCAAGGAGATACAAAAAAGAATGCCATGATTTGTCCACAGATATTTTAAATGCTATAGCAGTGCCACTGTAAGGATAAATGACCTAAAAATAGGACTCATTAGAAAGTCAGATAAAAATTCATAGCTTAGAGAATAAATCATGACTCTTGCAAGCTGCAGTGCATGGATGAACATTTAAGTTGAATATAGAGAAATTGTGGAGAAGTTAGACTAGACCACACTACAAGAAGTCATGGTTTTTTTTAACAAAAAAGTCATTTACTATGTAAAACCATAATATGTGTTTTTTTTTTTTCAGATGTATACGGTTGGTCAGAAATTCCTGTAACAAACTTCTAGGATATGTAGAGGGTAGTGGGTGCATAACATTTTGAATAGGAACCCATGTCCAGAAACGTATCGTTTCTATTCTACAACAGTTTCAATGCAGGTGATTATCTCATCCACACCCACGTGAGGAATGTACTTAGGCGTGGCCCAGTACAATTCTTGCAATCCATTTGAAAAGAATACTGACTCGTTCTGTTATTACTTACACATTTGCATTACAACTTACATCTTATGGTTTACATTACTCGACAACAACAAGAACACAGCATCCACAGCACTAGCCCCAATGTACTGATGCATTACAACAGTGGCTCAATGTGGCGACCACCAATGTTGTTACACATATTGTACCTCCAAAGCATGTTCTGGTACACTCTCTCCATCCCACCTGGTGTCTCTTCAGTATCTTGTGCAGTGGCCATAACTCGTCCCAGCAGATCTTCCTCTGTCTCTACAGGTGTCTCATAAATTAGGCTCTTCATACAATTCCACAAGAAGTAGTCCATAGTGGTTAAATCCAGCGATCATGGCAACCACACGGTTCGACCACCACGGCCTATCCATCTTTCACCATACCGACTGTTGAGATGTTTCCAGGCAGCCAATGAAAAGTGAGGAGGTGCTCCATCATGCTGAAACCACATTTCCTGACAGATATTCAATGGCACAGCTTCCAAGAACAGGTCCATTACGTGTGGTAGGAAGACTAAGTATGCGGGACCCATGAGCTTGGATGGAAGGAGGTATGGTCCAATCACATGACCGTCCCAAATACCAGCACACACACACACACACACACACACATAAACACACACACACACACACACACACACACACACACACACACAAATCCAAACCTGTCTTGAAATCTCTGAACAGGCGTGGTATGAGGGGGTTTTGTCTGCCCAGATATGGCTATTTGAGCATTCGGAACACAATTCCTTGTGAACCTAAATTCATCTGTGAAGATAACTCGACGTGGAAACAGGGCGCATCGAAGCAATACTGCAGGAACCATGTGCAGAAGGTGACGCATTGTGGAAAGTCTGTTGGACCCAGAGCATGTACCCTTTGTAAGTGGTACGGATGTAATTGTTACTCATGCAGGACGTCCAAGATGGTATTGTGACTAATAGCCATCGGGAGTGCAGTGTCACTGTGGAGCACCACAGTCCTGCCTCCTCATGGTGAAGGTACCGTTTCTTGTAGCCATTGTGTAACTTGGACAAACAGTTTGTGTGATGGAGTGTGATGGTGTGGAAAACATTCGTGATACAGCTGACTAGCAGCTCTTCCATTACCCCCAACTTCGCCATACACAAGGAGCATTTCTGTATATTCCACAAATGTGTACTGCACCATGTTTCTTCCATCAGTGATGCACAGGTATTGACTTGGTCTCACAGTAAAGCGGACAATAAGTGACATCTGGGGATCATTTGACGTAGTACATGTCATTGTGTCTGTCCTGTTTCATACCAGGACAGGGAACTCTTCAGATATTTCTCTTGCCCTAAGCAGACGTTGACGAGGTACACATCTTAATTGAAACTGTCACAGAAAGGAAATGATATGATTCCAGACATGGGTTCCTATTCAAAATTTTCTGTATTCACTGCCCTCTACATGTCCTAGAAATTTGTAACGGGAATTTCCGACCACCCTGTATAGCCACATGTGCATAAAGTTTTATAACAGTCCAATGTATTAATGATTAACAATCAAGAATAATATTAATTATTATATACATCAAATTTAACAAAGAAAATAACAATGCAGAGAAATTTTTATGAATTTTATTTAATATTTCAACAAAAGTAATCAATATTTGACAAAATAATGTAACTGGATGGATAAAAAAACCTACTCACCAATGATGGCAGAAACACACAAAAGAAAGTTATATTTAGGCAAGCTTCCGGAGCCAGTGGCTCCTTCTTCAGGCAGAAGGGTGGAAGGGGATGGGCCGGCCAGATTGGCCTAGCGGTTCTAGGCGCTACAGTCTGAAACCGTGCGACCGCTATGGTTGCAGGTTTGAATCCTGCCTCAGGCATGGATGTGTGTGATTTCCTTAGCTTAGTTAGGTTTAAGTAGTTCTAAGTTCTAGGGGACTGATGACCTCAGAAGTTAAGTCCCATAGTGCTCAGAGCCATTTGAACCATTTGTAAGGGGAAGGAAGAGGGGTGAAGGAAAAGGAATGGAGAGGTCTAGGAAATGGGGTAGATTTTGGGAAAATCACCCACAACCATGTGTCAGGGGAAACTTACTGGGTGGTATGAGAAGGAAAGACTGGTTGTTGGAGACTACGGTCTTTTCTTCTCATCTGATCTGATTAGTCTCCCCTGACCCATGGTTCTGGGCCACTTTCCCGAAGTCTACCCCTTTTCCTAGACCTCTCCAATCTTTTTCCTTCACCCCTCTTCCTTCCCCTTCAACCCTTATGCCTGAAGAAGGAGTCACTGGCTCTGAAAGCCTTCATAAAAATAACTTTCTTTTGTGTGCGTGTCCTACCATCGCTTTGTGAGTAGGATTTTTTTCTATGCTGTTAAATTATTGAATACTTCAGCACTCAGAAATGCAGATAGCCTACAATTTTGTTTGTGGCTAGTAATTAAAATAAATTTCAAGTATATTGGAAAACCGACAACAGTGCCACAAGATATGAGATTTACTCTGAGCAGATTCTCAATAGTTTGTGCACTCCTGCAACAATAAATACCAGGAGACTTCTAATGTATTTCAACATTATATCAAGCTTTATGTAAGTCTGCATGCACCTGACATTGTGTTGGTCAAGAAGAATCCTTGATACCTCCCATACTTGCAATTTGTGGTACCAGTAGTTCAGAGCTTCCTTAGCAATGTTATGGGGGAATCTAAAAGTATTATTCACTTTCCTCAACAAAACTCTAACAAATTACTACTTACAAATCACAGAATCCATTCATCTTGCATTCTTATTAGAAACAGTATGT
Organism: Schistocerca gregaria; assembly: GCF_023897955.1. Classification (NCBI taxonomy): domain Eukaryota; kingdom Metazoa; phylum Arthropoda; class Insecta; order Orthoptera; family Acrididae; genus Schistocerca; species Schistocerca gregaria. Next base: position 457,699,977 of record NC_064923.1, read on the forward strand.
ATCATCAATGACCAAAATATGTTTAATTTTAAATTCGTCAATCCATTCACGTCCTCTTCTTTTACAAATGTAGCTATCACAATATTTTTACAGTATTTTTCTATGAATTTCTCTATCATATATACATGCATCTGGGAAGGTCTATTAAACAGTTTACAACTATTTCACAAACATTTGTATACTATGCACTTAACTAATATCCTAATAGCAGAAAGAGCAAGTTGACTAATACATGTATAACAGTCTGTGTGCCTTGTGTTTCTGCTCCAGTAGTAATTATATATTAAAGTTAAGAAGGAGGAGTTCAGTTTTAACATATCTAACACTAAATCATTTATGAAACCATGTCAGTTTATCCAACCACAGAAGATATGACTGGTATTCATCTCTCTGTCACATGCACACATTGTAGATGGTGTAGAACTGATTGAATGCAGATATTTATTGAATGAGCAATGACTGAACTCAGGGGTGTAATGGTGGTCCTCAAGCAGTTATCATACCAATGATAGGTGGTAGCAAATGTTAGATTTAAGTACAAGCTCTTTCCACTGTTTTGGAGAACATCTGTCATATTTCATTCCATACTGTCCTGATTGAATCTCTGACTCTTTATAAGAAATCAGTAACTGATATTCCACAAAGAACAATTTCCATTACAATGAGCTTCTCAGCCAAAATTTCTATCACTTTTCTTTCTTTTGATGTCATAATGTGCCTTCATCCAGCAAAAGTTTCCTTCTTGTTATTTTAGCACTTCAAGTATTTAGCACACAATGTAAATGCTGGAGGAGAGTAAGCAAAAATCTACAATCTGATAACATTATGATTGATTCTTCCATGTTTTGATAAGCATATTGAAGATCCTGCAGGATGGCTGCCAGCTCTGCTGCTAGAATCATGATTGCTAGAGAAAGCATACACTTTCCTTTGCTTTTGACAAAATGATCCCATACAGTGCTTCTGCATTCTTCATCACTCATTCTGCATAGGGCATGAGGCTTTTCTATTTAAAAACACAGTTCACTATGATACTGTCAGAGTTTCCATCCATAAAAATGAGGTCCAACTGGACTTTCAGCTGCAAGATTGTGTACTAATAGCTAGCATTAAAGCAATGTAATCACTGGACAAATTCCTGATTGCTGCATTCCTTCAACATGTGTTCTGGGTAGAGATGGTGGTCATGCGTGAGTGGGGTGTGCTTGCTTGTGTGATTGTGTATGTGTATTTTCTTTTCTTTATTCAAGACAGCTTTGGCCAAAAGCTCATGAGTAATAATAGCCTTTTCATTCAGGTACTTGACATTTCATATTTTCATAATATTATTAACTATAATGAACAATACACGACTTATGTGAGCTTTCAAAGGCATTTTCCAAATTCAGCTAACAACTAAAAACATTACCAATAAGCTTCAAATAAAATTACAAGAAAAACTAGTACTTTCAGAGAGCTATTGCTCATCTAGGTATAGCATTCAGCTGCTGTTCATCTGCTACACAATGCTTAATAATTATGGGAGTATGTAATTTACTGATGGAATAATAGTCATTATTTACTGTAAAAAGGTTGCTTAGTCAATTTGCAAAATGTTTCCTACAATGTCAGCAGGTATGGCAGTCCAAGAGTCAAAATATTGCAAAAAAATCATAAGGTACAATTATTAGATGTATCTTTCACATAGTTTTGTATATCTGGAGATACCAGTTGTCAGTCTTGTGTCTATGGGCACCTTTTTAAAAAGATTACAACAGAATTAAGTAAAAGTAACATACAGTAATGTATTTTTTTCTCCGCCAAACTAGGAGGCTCTTATGCCCCCCCCCCCCCCCCCCCCACATCATGTGCGGATGGATATGTGTGTGTGTGTGTGCGAGTGTACACCTGTCCTTTTTTTCCCCTAAGGGAAGTCTTTCCGCTCCCGGGATTGGAATGACTCCTTACCCTCTCCCTTAAAACCCACATCCTTTCATTTTTCCCTCTCCTTCCCTCTTTCCTGACGAAGCAACTGCCGGTTGCGAAAGCTAGTAATTCTGTGTGTGTGTTTGTGTGTTTTGTTCATGTGCCTGTCTGCCGGCGCTTTCCCGCTTGGTAAGTCTTGGAATCTTTGTTTTTAATATAAAATATAGAATACTGTATGTATAATCTTCTTTGAGTAAATGGCATGAATAAGATAAGACTTTTAGTACCTTTTCTATATGGAACACATTGGTGTACTTTACATTAATTTATGTGGGATGAATTGTTTTGCTAAGGAGTGTTACGCTCTATGTGTAAGATTCTGGAATGAATTATGCTTGCTACAAGATGTTCCACTGTACTTCCACTGTAACTTCAACTTATCTGCTTTCCTTTTTAAATTAAGGGATCTAATACACCATACTCCAGCCCATACAATGTGTGTTTTATTTTTCTTTCGTTGCTAAGAACATCCTCCTGAGTAGTCCCCATTTGGAGATCTGACTGGGAGGCTATTTTATATCTACAGTATTTTACCCAATACGATTTTGCTGTAACTAAACCATAAATTAGAGAAGAGCCACAAGAAATGCATTCTTAAATATAAATGCACATGCTAGCCTAGCCTGCAGGCTGCACTGCCTGTTTGGAAACAAATGACACCTCTGCATTGTACACAATATGTTGCAAGTGTCAGCTGTCATCAGAACAGTGTTCAGTGAACCTGCGAGTGCTTTATGTCACAGATAAGGGAATCTGGACATACGTAAATTGTTTGTGTTCATATGGTGAGTGCCTCTGTAACCAAGGTAGCTGAAGGGTTTGATTTTTCAAGAGACACCATGTGGAAGATTTATACTGAATACAGGGAAATGGAAAAACAGCATCCACTACATCACAAGTAGATGGAAGCATGTGTTGAGTAATTGTCATAGCCCATCACTAAAGAGGATTGAGACAAAAAGATTTATACTGCGTACAGGGAAATGGAAAAACAGCATCCGATACATCACAAGGCAGACAGAAGCATGTGTTGAGTAATTGTTACAGCTCAACATTGAAGAGGATTGTGACAAAAAATAAGATAATAACAGCTGCAAAGGTTACTGCAGAACTTTATGTCGTACTTGCAAACCCTGTCAGCATGTGACATTACAAGTATTTGCTAAAATGTGAGATACTCAAAACATTTATTGAAATTATATAAATTACTATTTTATTGTAACACAATGAGATGAACTTGTAAAAGATTATAAATTTGTATGAAAATTGTACTATAAAACTTGGACGGTGGTCAGAAGTAAAGCAGCTACACTGCCTCCAGTGATGGTCATGTGACCGAGTTTATACATAAGCATGCTCAGCAGAGCACATGGTCTTTGGTCGCTGGTCCTTGCCTTGTAGGTTGTCATTTGGGCAGTATGTATGCCACAAATTCAACAAATTTTGGACTGTGATTTTGTGGCCTTAGTGATATGATTAACAAGAGGACTTGCACAGATTATTAGACTTTCAATAATGTGTGATTTAATTAGTTCAATTATATTGTGCTGTAAATAGTCACAATTTAGAGAATATTACTACTAAGAAATCAGGAGTGCTTCTAAAACTATCTGTCAATTTGTATGAGGCCACCTTTAAGAAATTTGTGCTGGTAGAAACATAAATAAAGCTGTTATAATTTAGTGGACATTTTATCATTCACTAATTTGTGTCTCTACCTACACAACGTAACATGAATTCTCCGCATTGTGGAATAATAAGCATTTTATGATGCCAGTATGTAGCCAACCCTTTTGATTGAGCCATGTGATCTGTTAACAACTGCACATTGCCCTTACTCACTGGGATATGCTACACAGAAACTCAACTGTAGTGAATAGCAAGCACCTGTGAGTAACGCCTTAAGAACCAATAACACCACAAAGGGAGCTCCATAAGCAGGGAATTGCAGGATGATGAAAATGCCCACAACAGCAAAATCTGGTGCTGAAGCCATAAAACCTGGACTTTGGTGAAATAGAAGAATGTAATTTTGTCGAATGAATCTTGTTTCGCACTGTTTCCAACTTCTGGGCAAGTTTATGTCCCAAGAGAGAAACATGGTGGGGTTCAGTGATGATCTGGGCAGCCATATTGTAGCATTTCACAGTCCCCATGGTCACTCTGCAAGGACACATTACCGCCAGGGATCATGTGACGATTTTGGCTGATCAGGTCCATCCCATCACAGTACAATATTTGTTTCCTAATGGTGATGCTGTGTTTCAAGATGACAGGACCCCTGTTCCCATAGCTTGCATCATCCAGGACTCGTTTTGTGGGAATGTAGATGAACAGTCACATCTTCCCTGACCACCCAGGTCACTAGATCCCAACGCTATTGAGCCTTTGTGGTTCATTTTGGAGAGAAGGATGTTTGATCACCATCCATTTCCACCATCTTTACATGAACTTACTACTATTTTGCAGGAAGAATGGCAAATGTTCCCTGTACTGGTCCATTCTGGGATGGCTGGAAGCTGTTCCCAATGCCAATTATTTTCCTACACCATATTATGCATGGTAATGTGTTCTGTTTGTGGTGTTTCCACATTTCTGCCTCCCCTCTGTAGGTAGAACATTCAGACCTTCTTACATGAGACATTATATCATTATATAAGATTCTCATAAACAGCTCAAACTCAAATGAAATTTCAGAATGAGTATCCCACTGCATAATCCTTCCTTATAAACAAAATGTAGATGGCATTACTCTTGCTTACTTTATGTGGTTGCACTGAAATGCTAAATCATTTGTAATTGAAACTTTAAGTACACTTCAAGCCAATTAGTTATTTGTTGCATACCAACTTTATGGTGTTGCCTTTTCTATGGACAGTGGTGCACATCAATGCCTTTGCACTAAACCTAGAGACAGTTTATAAAATAAAGCAGGAAAATATGCTACTAAGTTGTCTGTAATTCTACAATTTGACAGGTTATTAAGATGAAGAAGACCAACAGCAAACAAATAACAATTGGCTCACTTATCACATGTCTGCATAAATCATAACACACTATTTGAAACCAAATGTGTGGAAACAACTGGTAATCAGATGGCTAACTAAGAAAATATAATCAATACAGTCTTTACCTAACCAATTTAAATTCAGTATGCTTTGCACTGAAAAACATCTACCACTGAGTTAATCTGTTTCCTCTACAGCAAATGAGAGAATAAACAGAAGCTGTGAAAGGTATTGGACAATACACACAATTAAAATATTTTGTACCAGGAAGAGAAAGTTATGGCCACATCAGAGGGCAGACACAAGTGAAGAGTTAAAACTCTATTACCACAAGTACTGTAAAATCCTTCAGTTCTAATAAAGAAAGAATCTGTAGCACTATGAAATAAGAAACAAGTATATACTAGTCTTCTTAAGTACAAGAGAACCACACTCTAACTACGAAAAACAACCCCATACCGTACCACAGCCTCCTTCACATTTCACTGTTGAGACTGCACATGGCTACAGGTAATGTTCCACAAGCATTTGCCAAACACAAACCCATCCATTGGTTTATCACAAGATGTGATGTGATTCATCACTGCAAATCACACATTTACAGTCACCAACTGTCCAGTGATGTCACTCAATACACCACCTCAAGCATCGCTTAGTACTGACTATGGCTTACAAAGAAATGCTTGATGATTGTCCCCTGTTCTTTCAAGTTCCCTACAAGCAGTCACTGTGGTAACTGGACTGAAGGTAACACTTTGGAACTAACAAGTGATTCCTTCCACTGATGATTTCATGTGATTTTTTACAACCATCCTCTGCAATGCTGGACACCCTCTGTCTGTCAGTATCTGAGACCTGCACAGTCTTAGTTTAGCTGCAGTTTTTCCTTTATATTTCCACTTCACAGTCACACCACCTAAGCAGTCAACTTGGGCAGCTTTAGGAGGGTTGAAATGTCCCTGATGGATTTGTTCCTCATGTGACATACAAAAACTAGTTTACATTCAAAGTCAGTGTGCTCTCTTAACTGACCCATTCTGCTGTTACTACTTCTCTACTAACAACAAAATATTCCCCACCTGCTTTTATACTGGTGGGTCTGATTCCCACAACATCCAGCAACCAGTTGTGCATTACCTAGGGATGCTCAATTAGTTTTGATCAAACAGTGCATAACAAGTTAGATACGTGAAATTGGTCCTCAGAAAATAGCTGTGGCAGAAATAATGATTCACTAAAATCAATAGCCTCCAGTGTCAATCTTCACTGCTTCACAGTGGTAGAAAATATGCACCTACTAAGAAACAACCTGACATGAATGCATTATATTTACTCAAATGGACACAGTTTACATGACAAATGCAATTACTGAGGAGACATTGTTACATCTTTTAAAAAGATTTTTGGCTGTGACTGTTTTTAGTGGAACGCAGATTCAACAGCAGGACTCTTAGCATTATTAGTGTAATAAGTTGATCACTCAAAGTGCATTTCTTGTTATACTTAAAGACACAATGGTGGCAACAAAACGTGAAAATGGAATAAGCAAATCATTTGTAATAATGAAAGGGGCAAAGACAACAAAACATGATTTTGTTGAGGTGTTGACAGGTCTATAGACGCAATACAAGACTTAAACTACTGCTAAGCTTTTGAACAATGTCCTTCACCACAGGCAATTAATACAGAACATGCAAATCATGCATGTATGGTTATTACAGTGCCACAGTCAACTACACTGTACCAGATGAGCTGCAGTTTTGGTGCAATGTAGCCATGTGTGTATATTTGTACATTCTTTCTGTATTAATTAGCTCTGAAGGACAATTATTTGAAAGCTTAACATTTTCAGTCTTGTTTTGTACCTAGTGACACCTCAGTGCTGCAACTATATGATTTGTATTCCAGCACGGACATTCCATTACCATATTCAAGTCACTTCTAATTTAGGCTTATTTTACTCATTCCAAAGTTTAAGAAATATGAGAAAATTACCTACAACATGGAGTACTGACCTTTTTTCAGAAAGAATTTATTAGCTGTCTCTCATTTTACCTTTTGCAAAGGATTCCGCACAGGGAAGCACACACATGTGCCCTCACAAATAAAGCTCTCACAATACTAAACAATGAAAACAATATTGTGTGACCTTATCAGAGTCTTTGACGCGTGGATTACAAAACAAAAATCTGAAAAGTAAAATGTAAGGGTATTAGTGGCATCCCTCTTTTATGGATGGGGTCTTTCCGCCATAACTAAAATAAGATGCTACACTGCGAAAATTCTCCACAGGAATAAAACTAGACTCAGAATGGGGGGAATATAAAATATGTTGTCACTGCAGTTTGTGTTCTCAGTAAGACAAGCTCCTGTATTTGGTTTACATGAATAACATTCAAATTACTGTAAAGGTTATTTAAAAAACTTTTGTGTTTAATGATTATGCAAAATTATAAAAATGTAACAAATAGCAGTGGTACAGAGGATGGTAAGCATGTCAGAGATGAGTAGTATATTTTGTAAACAAGCCAAAAAGAGCAGGAAACTAAATTCATTGTTATATGAATTTCCACTGTGTGAAAGGCATAAGAAATCAAAGAAATTTCAGTTGTTCATTCTCACCTATGGTCCATATGATGAAAATATCCTGATTATATTAGCTCCACTCAAGAAGATCATAGTCGATGGATTCAGGACATTCTCTTCCCAGAGTCACATGGAATAGGCAGCACAAAATGAAGCTTCCTGGTTCTCAGATCTATAGCACTTATTCTTTTTTTCCCCTCAACCTTTCTATGGTAACCCAAGTATGGAGTTCATTAAGATGAGCAGGTTATGATGTAACATGTTTTGCTATTAGTTAGGAACTGATTGATGTGTACCAGTCTGACTACGTATGACAGAAATGTTAAATTTGGTAAATAGGGGAGAATTAGGTATTAGTAATGTGAAACCTGAGTTTCTCCTGATGTACACAATGTTCAAAATATTTACGAGATCACAGCCAAAAATCACAGCAAGTAAGTGCTTTGCAAGTTAATTTAAATCTCAGTTTGCAGAGCCATTCTGCAAAAACAATAAAAAGATGACAGACGTTATCAATAGTCGAAATTACTAAACAACAGGTTATGTAGCATTAACACTGTCCCTCTGTTTTTCGACAAGGAAGTGAGCATGAGTCAATGCAAAGTTAATGTGAAAACCTTCATCTCTATTTACAAAGTCACTTACTAATTTAATCTCAATAGCTTAATTAGTAACACTATCCCAATAACTGGAAGAGCATGCTGTAATCTTCATCTTATCTTATTCCATAGGGTCACCAGTGCCAAGACAATGTTCTACAATAGCTAATTTGCTTGGCAGTTGTAAGCGTGTATGACGCTTCTGTTCAGTGCACTGGTCCTCCATGCTCCTGACAGGGTCTGACGAATATATGACATGCCACACTGCAAGGAATACGATAGACACCTGACTTATGCAAACCAAAATCATCCTTATTGAAACCTAAAAGGGCCCATCGTAGATGGAAATCAGAAAACACATTTCTCAACATATTCCCAAAATCTTGTTGGGGATGCTCCCTGCATAAGGTAGAAAGGCCGTGGGCCTAGGTGTCAACTTGGCACATTATTATCTCTCACCTGGTGCATGGTTGGCCAATAGTCCAGCACACATCTGATCAGTTTATCTCTACATCCATTCTGATGAACTATGACCTCAAGATGGATTAAATCGACTGACAAACTCGCATGGTCTGAAATGATATTGGTTCTGTGAACCACAGTATGAGGTACTCCTGCACACTGAGCCAGATGGAGACAACTATCAGCCTGTAAATACAAGTCATTGTGAGTAGGCTTCCTGTAAACAGCATGTTACAATGTATCATCAACATTCCACCTGACCAGCACATCAAGGAAGTAAAGGCTGCCATTCTTTTCCACCTTCATTGTGGAATGAATATGCAGGTGGATTAAATTCAGGTGTTCTAAATAGCCACTCAAATTCTCACTGCCATGAGACCAAACAACAAATGTACCATCTACATATCTGAAAAAAAAACACACACATTTCAGAGCTGCAGACTCCAAGATACGTTCCTTGAAGTCTTCCATAAACAAATTTGCAATAATACGTGAAAATGGGCTTCCTATCAGAACTCTGTCTGTCTGCTCATGGCAGTGGTCAGTGAATAAAATGTAAGTGAAAGTCAAAACATGTAGAAACGGGATCATTAATTCGACACCAAATGTAACCTCAACTAATCATAACAAATCAGAACATGAGTGAAGAGAGAGAGACCACATCAAAACTTTTAGAATATCGGAGTCATTCAAACACATTCCCTCTAATCAGCATCAGAAACCTGTTATGGTGCTAATGTGATGCTCACACTGACGAACTAGTAAACTCAACAGAGCAGCAAGATGTTTTTATACAGGTTACTTTGAAGCACCAATGTTACCGACAATCTGACGAAAAGGAATCTCTCCTTTGTGGATCTTTGAAGGGCCATGTAACGTAGGGAGAACAGCACAGTAATTAGTAATACTCTTGACAGTCTCTTGTGACAAGGTACTTTTCTTCAGGAGCCTGTTAGTCTTTCTCCCAACACTTTTTGTGGTGTCAGCACTGATCCTGCAATACACTGAATCAGATAGTAAACATTGCATTTTTTAAACATAATTCTGCTTGTCCTGAACAATTGTGGCATAGCCCTTGTCTGCAGGTAAAATAACAAGATCCAGCTCTAACTGAATGTAAAGCAGCCCTCTCTGCAGCTCTTATATTACTCTTGGGTGAGTGTGCCCCAGCCAACACAGATGGAAAAGGTTGGCTGCCTTCCCTCCCTAGATAAGTTGGTCAGGAGGAAGGTTTATGGTATGTTGAGATATGCTGTTTATATTATGCCTACTCACATTGACTTACATCTACAGTTGACAGCTGTCACCATCTGGCTCAGCCTGAAGGGGTACTTTGTACTTTCGTTCACAGGGACCATACCATTTCTGACCATGAGAATTTGCCAGCTGAGTTAACCCACCTCGAGGTCACCTTCCACCAGAATGGATATAGTGAAAGACAGATGTGTGTTGCACTATTGACCAACAGCACACTATGTGAGTGACCATAATACCGAGTTGGCACCTAAGTCTACACCCTTTCTGTCTTAGGCACGGAGCATCTCCAGTAAGACTGGTCATATCTTGTGGAAGTATGATGTGAAATTTGTTTTCCGACCTCCATCTTTTAGGTTTCATTAAAGATGATCTATGTTTGTGTAAGGCAGTTATCTACAGTACTCGCTGCAGTTGTGCCGTATCATATAGTGGTCAGACTATCAGGACTTTTCAGGACCGGTGTACTGAGCGCAAGCATCACACACACTAACAACAGCCAAGCAAATCAGCTACTGCAGAACATTATCTTGGCACAAGTCATCATAAGAAATATAACAACATGAAGATTCTGGCATGTATTTCCCGCTAATGGGACAGTGTTATAAAGAAGCAGTTGAGATTAAATTAGCAAGTAACCTTGTAAATAGCGATGGAGGTATTTGCCTAAATTCAGCATTTTATCCTGCTCTCTTCCTTGTCATAAAACAGAGGGACAGAATTAATGCTAACTCACCTGTAGTTTAGTAATTTTTCACTATTGATAACTTCTGGTGTCAGTCATTTTTGGTTGTGTGGTCATGCTAGTGCTCACAGCATATATGTGTGTGTGTGTGTGTGTGTGGGCGCTTCTCAGAATTGCTCTGCAAACCAAGGCTTTAAATTCACTTGCACAGTGCTTATTTGCTGCAGTTTTGCCTTGAAAATGACAGTGTGGTAACCTGTCGAAATATCGGTGGCTGTCCACAATGTCACCTAGCTGCATTTCCGTAAGTTATATAATTAGGTATTTGTGTATTGTAAGTTGTTCCTGGGCAGCTCTGTTAGTAATTTCATTGTTCACAAAAGAAAAGACTCAATGTCTGAATACTGATCTGCACAAGTTTTAATGTCAAGATATTTCATTACAATTCATATTCCTCTGCAGATTGAATGATTAATTCTGGGAACTACACATAACTTCTGTTTAGCAATTTCTTTGTGATATTCTTTCTCCAAGAGTGTTACATCACTCAGGATAGTTTTAGTGAAGTTTCAAATGTAGGAGAGAGAGGTATTGTAAGCATTGTCATTGCATTGTGTGTACTGCATATAAAGTAAGTTGATACTAGGATTTTCCATGAAAGACAGGGGTATGGATTCAAGTCCCACTCTTGCAAACAGTTTAAATCTATCATGATGTATGTGGACAATGCCAGTATGTATATGGAGAGAGCACAAATGATGACAGCAAGGTATGCGGATGGAATGTACTAGACACAATTCCATACATTCCGAGAAATTGTAGATGTCTCGTAAAAAGGCAATAGGTTGCTAATATTGATCCAGCAAAATATACACTCCTTCAGTGGGGGTTTTCCTGGCAGACAGAACATTTTATCATCTTTTGGGTGTCTATAGTATTATTTCTCCTTCCAATATTAAGGCTGGTAACCTCACAGCCGTCTTCAAGGTGAGTCGCTGGCGGAATTTAAACTACTTGATAATATTATGGAGTAAACACACATTTACTCCTTAATATTTGTCAAGTGGTTTAAATTTTGCCAGTGAGTCACCTTGAAGATGGCTGTAAGGTTGTTGGCCAAAACATTAAAATAAGAAACAACATTATCCTGCATGCACACCGAAAATATTATGGAATATTCGATTGTGCATAAAAATGCACAATGTAGAGTGTGGGAGTATATGATATGTATACAGGTAAGAAGCTACATCAAATCAGGTGTGAGGCCTTTGGAAGGGCCCAAGTATAAAATGAGAGATGATAGGTCAATTTGAATTGTATAGATATGATATTGATGACAGATGATGTAAGTAAATTTGCCAAAGAATAAAATTTCACTGCTTGATCCATGTGACCATCCCTTCTGTTAACACTTATTCTTTGCTCTCTTCTATCTCTAACTTCAGCACTGACCTGCCCATTACTGGTGAATCTCATCTTGAAGAAGACCCTTCAGTAATGTGTAGTGATTTAAGTTAAACACTAGCAATGTGAAGCGGCCACCACAGGATACTTGAATGTATATATATATATGGTTTTCTTCTTTCTCCTTTGTTGATTTACTTAGTCTTTCCCCTTTCATTTAATTTTTTACCTTTCCTGTCATTTCTCATGCAGTTAGTTTCCTCTTCTTTCTGGCTCATTTATGGCATATTTCCACACATCATTGACTTACTACCCTTCCAGCCTCTCCTAAGTTTTCAAATATCATTAGGTTACAGTTACACATTTTTCCTTGACCCTGGATCCTGAGTGACTCTCCTCTATCCTTAAGCCTTACCAACCTCTCTTCTGGCAACAGAAGTATTCTCTAATTCTGACAGACAGCAATTTTTTGTCTTTCTATGTGCTTCTATATGCTGTCTCTTGGTGAGTAGATTTGCTTGTCCACAGTACAAATATTTTCAGTTAATCAATCATCTTTCATAGTTATAATAATAAAAATAAACTGTGATACAAAATCACAATGTATGACACAAAAATAATGTCCATGTAGATTTTTCTTCTTTGTTCACATTTCAGAGTGGGGTTCAATATCTTGCTACAAAAGTCTTCAACCATACCCCATCTGGGATTGAAAACTTCTACACTGTTTCTAAAGATTATCTGCTTATACAGATTCAATGACTGACGATTCTTGTTATCTACATGACAAGTAGCAGTATTAGTTACAGACTGGCCTCTATTTTTAGTAAGTGACTATTACTTTTGATAAACATGAGTGTAACCATATAAAAAATACAGGGTGTTTCAAAAAGGACTCAACAACTTTAAAAAATTCATATAAATTTACTGAAAGAAAACATAGAGTTAGGTTTAGTGTTATTTTGTAAGGAAACACATCAAGTTTCTTTACGTCAAACTAAAGATTTTGTATGTGGCTTCCACTAGTTATCATGCACACATTCAACTGGAAGTCAATCTCTTCCCAAACTCGCTGTAGTGTTGCATGTGTAACTTGCTCAGTGGTAGCATAAATTCTTACTCTAAGCTCAAGTAGAGAAGTAGGCACAGAAGGTACAAACATGATATTCTTGATGAATCCCCATAAAACAAAAACAAAAAACAAAAAAAATCAAGTGGTGTCAGGACTGGGGAATGTGGGGACTATGCAACTGGCACAACACGGCCAATCCATTGACCTGGAAAGCGGTCATGGAGAAAATCTCATATGGCAGTCAGGTAGTGGGGTGGTGTACCATCTTGCATGAAGTAAACATTTTGTTCTTGGTCATCCTCATTGATCTGTGGTATCAAAAATGTTGTAACATATCCAGGTACACTATCCCTTTGCTGGTTCTCTCATGGAAAAAAAAAGGAACCATACACTATGTTCTTGCTCAATGCACAAAAAGCTTTCAGTTTAGGGCTATCATGAACATGTTGCAATGTTTGACGTGGATTTTTACTGCCCCAAATCCCACAGTTATGTGTGTTAACCTTGCCACTTAAGTGATAAGTCGGATCATCAGAAAATATGATTTTGTTCAAGAAATGTTCATCCTCATGTAATCAATTTAACATATTCGCATGGAAGTTCTTGCAAGCAATTTTATCAGTGTCTTTTATTGCTTGTGAAATGATCAATCTGTGCAGTGTCAAATGCAAATGGTTTCTCAACACATGCCAAACAGTCGTATGTGGGATTTGCAGTTCGTGAAATGCATGTCGGGTTGATTTTGTAGGGCTGTAGACAAAACATTGTCTCACTTGCTCAACAACATCGTCAGACATGCTTGGATGACCTGATGATATCCCATGTCTTACCAAGCAACCTGTTACTAAAAAATATTTATGCCACTCATAAACTGTAGGCCTACTAGGAGGATCTTTAGCGTACTTGGTATGGTAATTATGCTGAACTGTTGTCGCTGACTGTGCTTCTTCAAACCGAAACACACAGCTAACGTGGATGGGTCCAGTGAACAAAAAATTTGGAAATTTGTGGTAAGTTCTATGGGACCAAACTGCTGAGGTCATCAGTCCCTAGGCTTACACATCACTTAATCTAACTTAAACTCAGTAAATGTCTAAAGATGGCCCTGTAAGCTGAAAACCGATTAACAATAAAAGTAATATTGTAGAACAAAAGCAAACCAGTGCTTTTCATTTATTAACTTAAACTAACTTATGCTAAGGACAACACACACCCATGCCCAAGGACTTGAACCTCTGACTTGGGGAGCCGTGCAAACCGTGGCAAGTTGCCTGAGACCACACGCACGGCTCCAGTGAAGGCAGCCATCATTAACGCAATTGCCACTAGCACTCCTTTCAGTGCGATTCGGCACTAGTGAACTCCGTGATACAAAACATGATGTATTTCCCTATAAATTAACACTACAATCACCTCTGTAGATACTATTGATTAATTTACATGAATTTTCTAAGTTGTAGAGTCCTTTTTGAAACACACTGTAAGAGGTGAGTAGTATATAACACAGGCTGTGGGTACTGAGTATAACTGACTACTCAGCTATTCAATGTTAAATGTAAACAAGGAATGAAAAAGAGCAGTTTAACAATAGTTAATTATTAATTCATTCCAAAACAGTCGCTTCTCATTGTGTAACTTGATTTACTTCACATTCCTGGAGAATATCTTTCATGATGGGCCCAATCAAATGTGAGGAATAAATGAATAAATAAATAAATAAATTAGAAAATTGTGCTTACGTATTTTGCTTACTTTCATTCTATGTTTTAATGAAGAACTACCTCCTGTAGTAACAGAGTTACTACACTATTTACTCTGCAAAAGCGAACACTGGCACTACTGCAAAAAGAAGATCACTGAGCAACTATGTTTTGCCTTGAAATTCTTACATCTACTTGACAGTAAGTTTAGTGTTTAATTATATTTGTGTACAATATTAAAGTCAGATTTAAAACAAGTGTAATAAACAAAAGCTCTAACACAATTTTCAGAAGTAAATTACAGTATATTTTTTCTTTGGTGTGTGAGTAACTCGACGAACTTTCATGTTCCTCATCACAGGGGGTTTGGTGAATCATGAATGATTGATCAACCATACATGTGAGTGAGTTAGAGTCTGCTTAGGCTTCAAAAACATTAAACAAGGTCCCTAGAAATGTGAAATGTTCTGACTTTTATGCTTGTACTTGTCAAACACAGTATATAACAGGAAGGACATTTTGTGGCCAACACAGCTGATAAGAGCGGGAAAAATATTTGTAAAACACATAAAAGTACAGAAACAAGAAGGGTAAAAGGAAATTAAAAAGGAGGCGTCCAGCTCTGGATTGTATGAGCTAAACAAGCAAATTTGAGCAAGAAGAAGAAGCAAAAGCAATTACCTGAATTGTAGGGCACAGCAAGTAATATACAGGAAAACCTATGAAATTATATCCAAATAGCCAATGAATAAGAGTAACATGTAGAGAATTAAGGAAGTGAGAATTAAAGATTTGTAGTTTACAGTACAGAAACAAGACTTTTTTGTGTTAAAAAAATTAGAATGATATAAAAAGAAAAGAAAGCAGAACTAAAACAGAGAAATATTCCACATTCTGATTATCATAATAAGTATGATGCAGATAGATTTGTAACTGAAAATAATACAAAATTAAAACTATATTAATATTAATTAGTAGTAAAGGAAGAGTATAGAACAAAGTGCAGCACTTACAGTGCAGCTTAAGTATGGCTTTGGTGATATACTCAAACAACCAATTATATCATGAAAATGACTAATTTCTATGCATTATACAGAGGAGACGCTGAGTTGCAGAGAGGCATTATAAAAAGAGAGAGGGAGTGCCACCTGTGAAACAACACGTCATATACCAGCTGTTATGTAAACACTGTTCGGCTTTCTACATTGGCATGACCACTGCCAAGTTGTCAGTTGGGACGAATGGGTGTAGGCAGAGGGTGTATACAGGCAACACACAATATCCTGTGACAGAGCATGCTCTGCAACATGATAGTCATGACCTTGGTGCCCATTTCATCAACGCGCCATCTGGATCCTTCCCCAAACAAAATTTTCTCAGAACTCTGCGGATGGGAACTAGTGCTACAGCATGTCTTTGATTCTTGCCATCCACCTGGCCTTAATTTAGATTAATTTCTTCCATCTCAGCATTTCTTCATGGTAACTGCTCCTTTCTTCACTCCGTTTTAGTTTTTTACATCTTTCATTTTCTGATCTGTCTGTCTTTCACTGTCCCCCTCCCACCTCTGTTACATACAACACACTTTGCTTTTCGCTCTTATTAACTTGTGCCAGATGTTTTAGAAGTAATCTCTGTCTTGCATGTTACTTTATCTTCCACCTTTTGGCTCTCAGTTTTCAAATCACGTCTGATACAGTCCCCAACTATCAATCTTTCCTTCTCATGCCGTCTGGTAAGTTTCCCCTCATCTGGGGTTCTGGGTGACTTTTCTTAACTCTACTCATTTTCCTAAACCTCTCCAGTTCCTTTCCTTTCACCAGTCTTCCTTCCTCTTCCACCCTTCTGCCAGAAGAATGAGCCACTGGCTCTGAAAGCTTGCATATGTAGACCCTTTTTCTATGTGTGTGTTCTGCTCCCACTGCTTGGTGAATAGAGAGTAGATTTTTTTCTGTCCAATTACATTATATTGTCAAAAATTGAGTATTATCGCAACAATAAAAAGACTGCCACACATTTAAGGTTTTGGCCAAATGCCTCCCTCCAAAGTAGAAAATACACGCACATTCATACGAGCACAACTCGCACAACATGAGCATTATATCTGGCTGCTGTGAACAGTTTGCAGATTGCACCTGGGCCTGCTGGAGACAACAGTCTGGCATGGTTGGTGGGGGTAAAGAACAGGCCTGGGTCAGAAAAGGGGAATGTAGCAGGGTACAGCTAATAGGTGCAGTTGACTAGTGGGTGTGCCACAGGGGAGTGTCATAGGACCGTTGCTATTTACAATATACATAAATGACTTGTGGATGACATCGGAAGTTCACTGAGGCTTTTTGCAGATGGTGCTGTGGTGTATCGAGAGGTTGCAACAATGGAAAATTGTACTGAAATGCAGGAGGATCTGCAGCAAATTGATGCATGGTGCAGGGAATGGCAATTGAATCTCAATGTAGACAAGTGTAATGTGCTGTGAATACATAGAAAGATAGATCCCTTATCATTTAGCTACAAAATAGCAGGTCAGCAACTGGAAGCAGTTAATTCCATAAATTATCTGAGAGTATGCATAAGGAGTGATTTAAAATGGAATGATCATATAAAGTTGAATGTCGGTAAAGCAGATGCCAAACTGAGATTCTTGGATGAAGCGTAAGGAAATGCAATCTGAAAGCAAAGGAAATAGGTTACAGTACACTTGTTCGCCCACTGCTTGAATACTGCTCAGCAGTGTTGGATCCGTACCAGATAGGGTTGATAGAAGATATAGAGAAGATCCAACGGAGAGCAGCGCGCTTTGTTAGAGGATCATTTAGTAATCGCGAAAGTGTTACGGAGATGATGGATAAACTCCAGTGGAAGACTCTGCAGGAGAGACGCTCAGTAGCTCGGTACGGGCTTTTGTTAAAGTTTAAAGAACATATCTTCACCAAAGAGTCAAGCAGTATATTGCTCCCTCCTACGTATATCTCGTGAAGGAACCATGAGGATAAAATCAGAGAGATTAGAGCCCACACAGAAGCATACGGACAATCTTCTTTTTCACGAGCAATACGAGACTGGAATAGAAGGGAGAACCAATAGAGCTACTCAAGGTACCCTCCACCACACACTATCAGGTAGCTTGCGGAGTATGTAGATGTAGATGTAGAATAGAATAGTGTGTTGTGCTTGAGTGGGAGCAGGGAAGGGGATAGACATATGGAGGGCAGGGACTAGAAAAAGATGAGGCCAGGGGGTTTATGGAAATGTAGGAAATATTGCAGGGAGAGTTCCCAACTGCACAATTCAAAAAAGCTGGTGTTGGTAGAAAGGATCCAGATGGTGTAGACTGAGCAGCAGTCATTGAAGTGAAGTACATTGTATTAGGCAGCATCTAGGTGGCCCAGCAGTCTCTTGGTCATCTTTTGTCAGTGGCCATTCATGTGGACAGATAGCTTGTTAGTTGTCATGCCCACATAGAAAGCAGCAAATTCTCCAACTACTACTCATTGTGGAATATGGTGCCTGCTATCCTTCCCACCTCTCCAACAAAGGTATTCCACTGCCCCCTGCACCTAAATCTGCTTCCACCCCTTTGCCTCATATCCTTGCAAAGGCCCATATGTATGACCTGACCCAAACATCTTCCAACAATCACTTACTCCTGTCCACTCACAGGCACCTCCTATCTCATCAAAGGCAGAGTTACCTGTGAAAACAGTCATGTCACCTACAGACTAAGCTGCAATCACGGAACTATTTTCTAAGTGGGCATGATGACTAACAAGCACTCTGTCCACATGAATGGCTACATGGCTATCAACAAATCATTGCCAAGAGACAGATGGACCAACCAGCTGCTGAACGTGCTGGCCAACACAACTTGGTTCCAGAATAAAATTTTCACTCTGAAGTGGAGTGTGCACTGGTATAAACACCAGCTTTTCTTAATTGTGCATGCGGAACTCTCCCTGTAATATATCCTACATTCCCCTAACCACCCTGTCACAACATTCACTAGTCCCTGTCCTCCATCTACCTATACCTTCCCCAGACAACTCCAACACACTCAATAGACTTTTTCCTCTCTTTACTGTTTCCCTTCCTCCCACCCATGAACCTCCTGATTGCACCTAGCGACCCTGCCCTGTCAGTACCATGTCGCTGCACATTACCACAAGCAGCATTAAACATTCCCTCATCCCTACCCTGCTATCCTTTCCCTCCCAGCCCAATGCCCTCCTTATCCCCATCACCCACACAAAACTGTTGCCCTCAATCAGGCACAGTTGCAGTCCACAGTACGGCCAAAGCAACTAGAAACAGAGGTCATGTGTGTTCAAGCTGTGCTTGTGTGAACGTGTGTGTGTTTTCTACATCAATAGAAGGCCTTTTCGATTAAAGTTTAAATGTGTAGCACTCTTTTTTGTTCCTGTCTGTGACTCGACATCTCCTCTATATGGGGAGTGACTACCAAGCTTCTTCATAATATTGTTGTTATTCCATCCTGGATTTTCCATTGCTCAATTAAGTACTTGCCCACATAAGACAAAGCAGTATCAATGTTATTTAAATATAAACACTGTTCCCCTGCTATTCTAGTGCAGATATGAAAACAACAAATTACTGAAAAGCCTCACAATTCTGATTCTTAAAATAATTCAACTGAGTACAAAAGATTGTTTTAATGCTGATTTATTCTGAATTAAATGAATCTGTTTGACTAAATCTCTACATATGATAAAGAAAGATCAACCAACAATAAGTAGGACACAATAAGACTCTTTACATTTGTTTGATGAAGCAGGAACCTGTGTTGTAATACATAGGTAACAACAATATCTGCAGTTACTAGGGTAAAATGGTTTGATAGTGAACCATGATATTGTTGTTATATCATGATATGCTTCATGTTAAAGTGTTTCACTCCTCAGATGAATAACACCACATAGTTATGTCTTGCATATGAAAGGATTTTTCTCTTTTTACAGGTGCATACAGTCCCAGAAAAATGTTGTCTAATTCTGACCTTCGAATTGAATTTCCAGTCATTTATAAGGGGATGTACAGTTTAATCTGCACTCTTACTCACGGCACAACTTATCATCATGCATGTATAAAATTCATTGCTAGTATTGAAAGAAATGATAGGTGACAGAACTTATCCTAGTACCATTTGGAAATCGAACATTGAACCTTTGTGTTTGTTGCCTGGCAGATAAATAGTAACAAGCATAAAGCCACATTGTAACATGACTTCAGTGAATGAAATGTGAATTTTTTGGGATAATCTGATGCATAAAAGATTGTGGAATTACAACAGGAACACTTCAGACAAATATGAAGGTTTGCATTCAAAGGTTATGGTCTCAATAGACAGTGTTGCAAAGACCCTCTTAAGTACCAATGCCATGTAAGATAACTGACTGAAATGAGTAGTACTTGCAGCTGATAAGGAATACATAAAATTGTAAGTTCTAAGAGAACAGCCTTCTACTTTGATACTGCAAGATCCCACACATTATTAAACAACCAACAGAAAGTTGATAAAGCTTTGATGGAAGTTTTTACCTCACTTTCCATTTTCATTAAGTGAGAAGAGGTGACCTGAATGTAGCTTATTCTGGTTGCTGTACAATTTTTGAATGGAACAGTCCTTATTGACTGGAAGAGTATCAAAAGAAATTTAGCAGCATTTAGTATCAAATAGATGGGATCTTTTATGAATGTAACATGATGAATTGCATAAAATGCTGGCAAGTTTTTGAAGATAATAATTATCACTGTACAGTTAATTATGATTAACTTCCATTATTAACAAATGGTTTAACGTTTCTCAAAAGACTGAATGATCTTAGTTAATTAATAAATAACAAATGTTATGTGAATACTTGTTTTAGTTGTTAACTTTTAACTTACAGAAACTTTTATTAAGTTGAATTTTCTTACTTGATATACTGTTCCCATAATGTCTATATAAGATATATTACATGATGGGGATGACTGCTGGATAACAAATAAGACTTTTTGGATATAAGGTAATAATTTGTATTATTCCTCAACTGGAACCCTTCTGCACAATCAAGAACACTAAGTCACACTTCTGTGGAGGTGCTAGATTCACATGCAGGCACCCCAACTCCTGGCTGGTTGAAGAAATTTTCACCATGACTATTTAGTCGACAATGAGACATGAAGTGGGGACATCAACTTCTTGATTACTAAACTTCATGTCAATCACCTGGATTAAATTCCTATCTCTCCAGTGTCTCGTGTTGTGAATGCGTGTAATGCTGTTGATAATCTGTTTTTCAGAGGGGACACTGAGCTCAGTAGCTGATTTGTTGGTATGCAAGAGGGGCAGGCTATGTGCTGGCACCATATTTAACCCTCTTCCTTCCCTTTATTTTCATTAACACACATATAATACTATACTGTATAATTATTCATCACTGTCAGCCACACAACTCGAATACACAATAACACTCCATAGATGGCTGGAGAGAGGCAATGGCAAACAACTTCCTTTAAGAATTTGCTGAAGATAGCATATTTGCCTCCAGTATTTATTTCCTGGAAATAGGACTGGCTTTGACTTCAAAATTACCTGAAAAACACTTTCCACAAATATTGAGTTCTTTGCTTATGTCATCATATTGATACGTGTACGTGTGGGTAAAAGTACAGAAAATACAGATATTGTCTACTATTAAAGATAAAAATGAAAATTCTTAATATAAAATTTGAATACAAAGTCAACACATCTGTTTCTATCAGACACCAAGAACTAATTTCAACTCTGAGTACGTCGCTTCTGTTAGAACTTACTGATTACACAAGTACATGTAGAGCAATGTGAAGAAAACTGTATTCTATCCAACCACGGTACACGCAAAATGAGATCTACAGTATAATTCTTTTCAGATTCTATATGGACAAATGATTGACATTTACACAATCTGTCCATTGAAGGAACCTCCAGAAATGGCTCATTCTCATCATTAATTAGTCATTCTTATCAACTTACCAAAAGTAACACAGTTAGAAAATTTGCAGTTACAGAGTAACCTGGAAAATAATGACAATGATATTATATGCCTTCTGGAATAAATATTTTTTTTACAAATTGCATCTGTATAATGCCAAATGGAAAGTCTAAAGTCTGTCCTGAACAAGACTGAGAAGACCTGGAAAACAGATAAAGTAAGGACAAATACTGAAACTAATGATGACATTACATATCCAGTCTTACAGTAGCATGTTACTCACTTTCTGCAAGGACAGATTGATTTTTATATTATTTTTACCAAACTTGTATTATTTGCCATCTTTGGTGACAATGATGATGATGACAGCCATGTAGTATGCATACATTTTCAAAAACACTTGTAAAAGCATTATAAATAAAAATTGCATTGCCAAGTTAAGAGTGATACTAAAACATTTAAATTAGCTTCGGCATTAGAGCATTGTAAATTGTTTAAAAACTACAAAATTGTTAAAAGCTGGACACAAAAGTTAACAGGCAATTTCTTTACTAACTGTTTTACTGTTTCAGAAAATATTAAAGAATTTAAATTTTTATATTATAACGAATAATAACAGGATCACAAATTAAATTATAGTGTCTAGGAATGAAAATCATAATTCTGCAACTGTCCTTCCATGTTGAATTTATTACATTGATGGTATTAGCCATATGACATAAAATTTAAACAGTAGAATTTGAATTGTGCTGTTGTTAAAACTAATAATTGATCGCAGAGAACATTATAGTGTACTATAAGTTGTACTCTACAGAAAAATGACAAACTTAAATTAAAAAATTGAATACTTTGTGTCTCTGCCTAATGTTACAGCAATGTTTGTCTTCCTTTAGTTTTCTCTCAATGCTGTAGCACACCATCTCGGTATCTCTCTGTTTTCCTTTGCTGAGTGTTG
This sequence comes from Schistocerca gregaria, assembly GCF_023897955.1. Lineage (NCBI taxonomy): Eukaryota > Metazoa > Arthropoda > Insecta > Orthoptera > Acrididae > Schistocerca > Schistocerca gregaria. Next base: position 457,722,635 of record NC_064923.1, read on the forward strand.
TAGACAGAAATGGTTATAGCATTCCTATTCGATGCTTTGTTCACATTTACATTGTACAGTTTTGAGTTTGTTACCTGTATTCCACAGAGAAAGCTTTTGACAAAGTTGACTGGAATGCTCTCTTTAAAATTCTGAAGGTGTCAGGGGTCAAATACAGGGAGCGAAAGACTATTTACAATTTGTACAGAAACCAGATGGCAGTTATAAGAGTCAAGGGGAATAAAAGGGAAGCACTGGTTGAAAAGGTAGTGAGACAGAGTTGTAACCTATCACCGATGTCATTCAATATATTCATTGAACAAGCAGTAAAGGAAGCAACACAAAAATTGGGAGCAGGAATTAAAATCCATAGAGAAGCAATAAAAACTTTGAGGTTTGCCAATGACATTGTCATTCTGCCAGAGACAGCAAAGGACCTGGAAGATCAGTTAAATGGAATGGACAGTGTCTTGAAATGAGGGTATAAGATGAACATCAACAAAAGCAAAACAAATCAAAACGAGGATAAT